>NW_018407003.1:92077-140203 GCF_002113885.1 Mizuhopecten yessoensis | reverse complement strand
CTATTAATTTGTTGAGGGTCTGACGTAAATAAACATTCCCTTCAAGAACCTTTCTTATTTTCCGTTACTTTGTTGAGAGTCCGATGTAAATCGTTGTACACTTCCGTATTGGTTTCGAATTTTGTTTTGACATTATCATTATGCGTCTTAATCAAAAGTTTATTTTCATTATATTTCATGTTTACTTTAATTTCATATTGGTATCACTAGTCTACACCTTTTTCTACAGATTTTTCTCTGTACACATGCACCGGAAAGAACTTTTCTTACTGAACAACTGAACAAAGACCATGGGTAGCCTTCGTGAACACGTGCACACGAAATACTCTAGTCAGTTTTTGTGAAATACTGTAAACGGCCAGCGTGTATTAATATTGACAAATACTTCTTCGTCAAAAAGCTTGTATAGTCATTGTGAAATACTTCTTCGTCAAACAGCTTGTATAGTCATTGTGAAATACTTCTTCATCAAACAGCTTGTATAGTCACTGTGAAATACTTCTTCATCAAACAGCTTGTATAGTCATTGTGAAATACTTCTTCATCAAACAGCTTGTATAGTCATTGTGAAATACTTCTTCATCAAACAGCTTGTATAGTCATTGTGAAATACTTCTTCATCAAACAGCTTGTATAGTCATTGTGAAATACTTCTTCATCAAACAGCTTGTATAGTCATTGTGAAATACTTCTTCATCAAACAGCTTGTATAGTCATTGTGAAATACTTCTTCATCAAACAGCTTGTATAGTCATTGTGAAATACTTCTTCATCAAACAGCTTGTATAGTCATTGTGAAATACTTCTTCATCAAACAGCTTGTATAGTCATTGTGAAATACTTCTTCATCAAACAGCTTGTATAGTCATTGTGAAATACTTCTTCATCAAACAGCTTGTATAGTCATTGTGAAATACTTCTTCATCAAACAGCTTGTATAGTCATTGTGAAATACTTCTTCATCAAACAGCTTGTATAGTCATTGTGAAATACTTCTTCATCAAAAAGCTTGTATAGTCATTGTGAAATACTTCTTCGTCAAAACGCTTGTATAGTCATTGTGAAATACTTCTTCATCAAACAGCTTGTATAGTCATTGTGAAATACTTCTTCATCAAAAAGCTTGTATAGTCATTGTGAAATACTTCTTCGTCAAAACGCTTGTATAGTCATTGTGAAATACTTCTTCATCAAACAGCTTGTATAGTCATTGTGAAATACTTCTTCATCAAAAAGCTTGTATAGTCATTGTGAAATACTTCTTCGTCAAAACGCTTGTATAGTCATTGTGAAATACTTCTTCATCAAAACGCTTGTATAGTCATTGTGGAATACTTCTTCATCAAAAAGCTTGTATAGTCATTGTGAAATACATCTTCGTCAAAACGCTTGTATAGTCATTGTTAAATACTTTTTCATCAAACAGCTTGTATAGTCATTGTGAAATACTTCTTCATCAAAAAGCTTGTATAGTCATTGTGAAATACTTCTTCGTCAAACAGCTTGTATAGTCATTGTGAAATACTATATATATTCTATATTCTATATATAAAGTATCCACATGCCGGTGAAATGTCCTATGAAGTATTTAACAAGTTATATAAAACTTTAATTGAGCCGGTTCTTTTTTATGGATGTGGATTATGGGGTATAAATAAATACCGAGAGGTTTTTGTCAAACTACACAAGGCAAGTAGATATTTTCTAGGAGCCTCCCGTCGAGCAAGTAACTTAGCACTCAGGGGTGATATGGGATGGCACTCTTGCAATGTAAGTCAAGTTTTAGAAACGACACGTTTATTTTTAAGAATAAAGTATTGTGATGAGAACAGACTCATGAAAAAGGTGCATCTATGGTCCGTAAGTCTGAAGAAATCTTGGGATTCTAGAGTTTTGAAAATGATTTATGACGAAAATTTGAATGAAATTGTAAACTCAACGTTTTCTGTTAAACACAAGATTAGACGAGTGAAAGATAAACTATTCATTTCAGATGCTGATGAATGGTACGAGTCTATATGGAATGATAGTGGTAATATAAATGGTAACAAGTTGAGAACTTACAGAACTTTTAAATCAAATTTAATACCAGATTCATATGTCATGCTTGTCAGACAAAAGAGCAAACGAAGAGTACTTTTTAATTTTAGATGTGGCTCTCTACCTCTAGCAGGGGAAACTGGCAGGTACGCCAAACCTGTGATTCCACTAGAGGAACGCTTGTGTAAGATATGTACAAATGTAAACAACTGTATAGAGGATGGATTACACTTTTTAATTGAATGTAGTGTTTATAATGACATCAGATCATCCTTATTTAATGTAGCAAATAATATAAGAAATGATTTTGCAAGTCTTAATAACACTGACAAAATGAATTTTATAATGTCTTCCGAGGAATTACAAATTCCACTTGCAAACCACTTATATAATATGTACAGAAGACGTAGCAGTCTATATATATGTGATTAGTTATAATTTTAAACAGTGTCTTGTAAGCCATTTTAGGCTGAATATCATATACAATTACATTTTCTATTTTATGCATTTCTTAAATATGATACCAGGTGTCAAGCAGAAACATTTTTTATGAAAATAATCTTCCGTTTAAATTATAATTAGCTACTAGTTAGTGTAAATTTAGCAGACCTCGCTGGTAGGGAGCTCTCCAACCCTTGGAAACCTAAATTTCACTACAATGTAGAACTAGGAAATTATTCATTTTATTCATCACCATTGTTATTGGGATTTTTTTGGTGGGTTTTTTAAAGACATCATGTTTTAAGGCAGTAAATGTAAAAGAAACCTTTTAACTATTATAGTATTTAATATGGAAGGACAAAATCCAGGAGTTTGTTAGGTAGGGGCTGTCCCAATCACCTGCTCTCTGGATTGGCACATGTGATAGTTTGTTTTAATTTATTAATTCATTATGTATAATAGCTGTTCTTAACAAAATTATGATATAGTCTATATATTTTTACATTAAGATGATTGATCCCTGTTATGTAACTATATGTTTTTATACTGTGTAACTATATACTTGTACGATGTAATTGTAATATATGACACTATAATAAACAAAATTGACTTGACATGAAGCAGCTTGGATAACATTTATGAACACGGCAACCCTTAGTACATACTAGATACTATTAACATTAAACAGATATAAGTCTTGTCCATTACGCTAGGTTTTCCGTGTAGGTTGGTGAGATCATTGACGTCATAGAACTTTTATCTACGATCCATTTTGAAGGATTGTAATCACGGTTGTGTCCACACTTGACTTGTACACTGTAATGATCTAGTAAGCATTCGATGACAGCGTGAATAATCGTGCGAACACTTAAATCGACTGACTATTATATTTTTGATAATCTATGTCTCTGTTCACCTGCCCAAAGTGTATACACTCGAGTAAAGAAACAAACGAAGTATAATGCATTTTTGTGAACAATAAGATTTGCTGATCGTCCATTCTCTGAGTAAATCAAGGCTTAATTTAACGAACTAGAAAGACTCATAAGATTTCGCCAATGGATTTTCCCTTACTAGCGAACTTTAGACTTGCCATCGGAATGTGCCATGGAAAGCGAAAGTGATATATGTTTAAAAAGTCTTGTTTCCCCGTCTGACCATGTGAGACATCGTTATCCGCATTGATTTACACGTGGGGACACTTGAGAATTGAACTGTTGATAATGTAATATGTGATATCGGCTCATCAACACAATGACGTCATATATAATGGACAGTGTGTGCCTACAGAGACATGGAATTATAGAAATAAAATAAAAAAGAGTAGAAATATCATAACTATACCTGGAACTTGAAATAAGGATATTAAATTCAGGTCAACATAATATACAGAAAATATTTACGAAATGATTTTTAAAAAGAATACAACAACTCCAATAGGGACTAACTGGACCAAATTCAACCGATGTGTTTTACATTTTTTAGCACATTTAATATATACTATAAAAGAGATTAGGTTGGACACTTGCCCGATCCTCTGATCTTACAAAAATTATACGGCGTTGTTTCGTCCGTCAATTGCAAGAACTTTTTGCAATATACATAAACATGCTCACGAACATTTTCAGAGAAATTCTACTCTTCCTTGGCGTCATAACTTGAAATTTTTCTTTGTCAATAACGTTAGGCGACTCCCACGTTAAAACACCTACGTAGCCAGGGTTTTCTACCGAAGGAGGATTCGATCTACGCTAAAGACGTGGTAGGTCGTTGATCTGATTAATACCAATAAGATTTCATTATCCATCATTATTAGAGACTAACTAACCATGTCTTGTATCAATGACAATCTACTTGATTTCGTCAAATTATAAGTCTTTATTAATTTAAGTATTCCAACTTATCAGTTACAACATATACACAGTGCCATACAACTTAACTTAACTTGAAAACTTGAAACTTATTTTCCTAAATTTGGCAACAGGTTTAAACGATTAAACCGGTCGTACCACAGTTGTTCGTTTATTAAATAAGGTCGGACCTAGTAATCTGATGCTGCTTTCAGGCGAGCCTTGACAAAGCCTTGCAAGACCTGTAAAAACATCCGCAAGTCCGCCAGGATTAATACCCGAAATTATTATATTTTAACGGACAAACCGGTTGTTCCGCACACTCCAACAGGCCCCAAAACTTTACGGGCGTCACAGGCGATGCAGGAAACGCTTGTCCTTCCGGGTAACCTGGTCTCACCTCCTTGTTTTACTTAAAATAATAGTGGACTAAGCTTTCAATTCGCTTTTAAAAATGTATGGGAATAATACTAGTCTCCAATTTCACGAGAACACAAATAACAAGGCTAATCCAATTGATCACCTGTTTCAGGTACATTAAGATAAGAGAAATTGATTTTTAAATGAGAGCAGGCTGGCGGCTGACCGACATGATAAGGGTGACAAGCCTTAGTACATTTATGACCGTGCGGGATCACGATCATGTTGTTATGTGAAGCTGCTCACCTTTCACACGAAATTCTAAAAACACAGATTCCGATTTCCCCCAGCTTTTTGGTTTTCATTGTTGAATTTATTCATATTGTATGCCTTTATTTAACAAACGTGGTAGTTTTATAAATTATTTCGATATTTATATAGACAGCTAATAGTTAGATTTTCTCACTTATCAATCTAACCATACATTAGCTTGCCTGGTCCTTCCGTAACTTTGGACGAAATGCTTGTACAATGAACGCGAAACGGAAGTCGCATTAGTCACGACTGCAAAGTCCAAACTGCGTACTTTTCAAATGACAGCTCTGACTGATAGCCAGTTTTTTCAAATGGTTTTAAGCAACAATTTCAAATGTCCAGACAATCATCCTCACGTAGCCTGCTAACGCGATATTTCTACAGTTCTCTTTAAACTGTAAGAAATATGTTATGTGTCCGTTATATATTGAGAATGATTTCGATGAAATAAATCTGAATTCCAAACGCCATAGATAATTAGTATGAATGAGGAAAATGTATCGCTGAAATCTATAAATATAGACGCTTAAAATAGATACTTGTTGATAACGCTTCAAGTTGAATTGGTTTCCCGGGCAACCTGGTTGTAACTGCTCACATGTTTGAAAATTTCTCCTTGTTTCATTCCAAAATAGCAAGCATTTATAATATTTTTAAAAAGATTTATTTAAGGAGATTCTATTACCATGCTGGACGATAATCATTAACAGATTACACAAAACCTATCAACGGTGTTCTCTTTGATCGTATCGATGTGTTTCTCCATTATCGATCCACTTTCAAGACATTACTTTTAATTGTAACGGATATTAGAGAGGTTTTATCACTGTTTAACTAGCTGATTTAGCTGACTCTTTCAAAACTTTAGCGTCTATAGAATTAATTTTATGATTTCTGTTGCTAAACTCGTATTTTTGGTAGAAATGAGACAGTTAGTGGTAGAATTGCGACATTTCATGGGAAAATTGAGCAGTTCGTGGTAGAATTGAAAAACTTTCTAATTAAGACAGGTCGTGGTAGAATTGAGACACTTTCTAATTAAGACAGGTCGTGGTAGAATTGAGACACTTTCTAGTTAAGACAGGTCGTGGTAGAATTGAGACATTTTCTAGTTAAGACAGGTCGTGGTAAAATTGAGACACTTTCTAATTAGGACAGGTCGTGGTAGAACTGAGACATTTTCTAATTAAGACAGGTCGTGGTAGAACTGAGACATTTTCTAGTTGAGACAGGTCGTGGTAGAATTGAGACATTTTCTAATTAAGACAGGTCGTGGTAGAATTGAAACAGTAATTGGTAGTGATGAAACAGTTCGTGTCATTATTGGTACAGGTTATAGTAGTGTTGATAAAGGTTGCATTAAAATTAAGACAGTTCATTGTAGTATTGAGACACTTCGTGGGAGTATTGAGATATTTCATGTCGTATTCAGATGGTTTGTACTAGGATTGAGGAACTTACTTTTTGTTGAGAAAGTAAGGAGTATTATTGAAACAGTTAGAAGATGTTTTTGGACAGTTTGTCGTATTATTGAGATGATTCAAGAGAGAGTTGATCGTTGTGTTGAGACAGTTCGTGGTATTACAATGTATTGAGACAGTTGGTGGTATTACAGTGAATTGAGACAGCTCGTGGTGTTACAGTGTATTGAGACAAATATTTATTACAGTGTATTTAGACTGTTCTTTTTATTACAGTATGTTGAGACAGTTCGTTGTCTAACAGTGTATTGAGACAGTTCGTGGTATTACAGTGAATTGAGACAGTTCGTGGTGTTACAGTGTATTGAGACAGATCGTTTTATTACAGTATATTGAGACAGTTCGTTGTATAACAATGTATTGAGACAGTTCGTGGTATAACAGTGTATTGAGAACGTTCGTGATATTACAGTATATGGAGACCGTTCCTGGTATTACAGTATATTAAGACAGTTCGTGGTATTACAGTGTATTGAGAGAATTTGTGGTATTACAGTGTATTAAGCCAATTCGTGGTATTAGAGTGAATTGAGACCGTTTGTTGTATTACAGTATATTGAGACAGTTCGTGGTATTACAGTATATTGAGACCCTTCGTGGTATTACAGTTTATTCAGACAGTTCGTGGTATTACAGTGTATTGAGACAGTTCGTGGTATTACAGTGTATTGAGACAGTTCGTGGTATTACAGTGTATTGGGACAATTCGTGGTATTACAGTGTATTGAGACCCTTCGTGGTATTACACTATATTGAGACAGTTCATGGTGTTACAGTATATTCAGACAGTTCGTGGTATTACAGTGTATTGAGACAGTTCGTGGTATGATCGATATAGTTGGAAGTTGTGTTGAGACCCTTCGTGTATTGAGAAAAATGATATTAGTGTTAGACAGTTAATGGTTGCGTTGAGGCAGAGAACAATGCCATTGAGACGGTTCGTGGTGGTATTGAGATAATCTGTTATTGTGTTGAAACAGTGTGTGGTGGTACTACAACAGTTGGTTGTACTTTTGAGTAATAAAAGACTAGGCATTAGCAATTAACTCCATCACCTGCGTTATATGTGTCCACTTCACATCCCTGGCTTCGCTGAAGAAAAATTGACGCCATTTTTTTCGGACAAACAATTATCATCAAATACAAACAACAACAATCCTTTTGATCTGACCAGGAAAGCTTAAATAATCCCATCCTCCTCCCCTTTAGCAGCTCTGTTAAGTAAGGCATACTGTATCAGAATTAGAACTTTGAGTCATACAGTAAATTTTGTAACAAACTGGACTATCGACAAGATTTACTCTATAAAGATCATATTTAAGTGGACTACACTGATGTCTAAGTTTAGTGTGCAATATGTTCAATTTACGTTCACCGAAACCTAAGTAGATTAGTGGAGGATATTGTACATTTGAAGTTATAAAAGACGAATTTGTTAGAGAAAACCTGTGTCCAGGTATGACATCAAAGGGATGTCAGGCAAATGGGCAAGGGATACCTGAAGTAAGTATATATAGTATGTATCTTATGTATTCAAATACCAACAATGTCCTCATCGAGATAACGGGAAATTTAACAAGCAACAATTTCAAGGAAAATATGCCTAAATGAAATGCGAAGGCACTGTCAAAGAAGCATGTTATTTGCAAACCATAAACAGTACATGTACAACTGTCCCACCCGACAAACCATAAACAGTCCATGTACAACGGTACCACCCGACAAACCATAAACAATACATGTACAACTGTTCCACCCGACAAACCATAAACCGTAAATGTACACCTGTCCCACCCGACAAACCATAAACAGTAAATGTACAACTGTATCACCCGACAAACCATAAACAGTACTTGTATAACTGTACCACCCGACAAACCATATACAGTACATGTACAACTGTACCACCCGACAAAACATAAACAGTACATGTGCAACTGTACCACCCGACAAACCAAAAACAGTACATGTACAACTGTACCATCCGACAAACCATAAACAGTACATGTTCAACTGTATCACCCGGCAAACCATAAACAGTACATGTACAACTGTACCACCCGACAAACCATAAACAGTACATGTTCAACTGTACCACCCGGCAAACCATAAACAGTACATGTACAACTGTACCTCCCGACAAACCATAAACAGTACATGTGCAACTGTACCCCCCGACAAACCATAAACAGTACATGTTCAACTGTACCACCCGACAAAGCATAAACAGTACATGTACAACTGTACCATCCGACAAACCATAAACAGAACATGTACAACTGTACCACCCGAAAAACCATAAACAGTACATGTTCAACTGTACCACCCGGCAAACCATAAACAGTACATGTAAAACTGTACCACCCGACACACCATAAACAGTACATGTACAACTGTACCACCGGACAAACCATAAACCGTACATGAACAACTGTACCACCCGACAAACCATAAACAGTTCATGTACAACTGTACCACCCGACAAACCATCAACAGTACATGTACAACTGTACCACCCGACAAACCATTCACAGTACATGTACAACTGTACCCCCCGACAAACCATAAACAGTACATGTAAAACTGTATCATCCGACAAACCATAAACAGCACAAGTACAACTGTACCACCCGACAAACCATAAACCGTAAATGTACACCTGTCCCACCCGACAAACCATAAATGTACAACTGTACCATCCGACAAACCATAAACAGAACATGTACAACTGTACCACCCGAAAAACCATAAACAGTACATGTTCAACTGTACCACCCGACAAAGCATAAACAGTACATGTACAACTGTACCATCCGACAAACCATAAACAGAAAATGTCCAACTGTACCACCCGGCAAACCATAAACAGTACATGTAAAACTGTACCACCCGACACACCATAAACAGTACATGTACAACTGTACCACCTGACAAACTTTAAACAGTGCATGTACAACTTTACCACCCGACAAACCATAAACAGTTCATGCATGTAAAACTGACCCGACAAACCATATACAGTTCAATTACAACTGTACCCCCCTACAACCCATTAACAGTACATGTACAACTGTCCCCCCCGACTAACCATAAACAGTACATGTAAAACTGTATCACCCGACAAACCATATACAGTTCAATTACAACTGTACCACCCGACAAACCATAAACAGTACATGTACAGCTGTACCACCCGACAAACCATAAACAGTACATGTGCAACTGTACCACCCAACAAACCATAAACAGTACATGTACAACTATACCACCCGACAAACCGGAAATGTACAACTGTACCACCCGACAAACCATAAACAGTACATGTACAACTATACCACCCGACAAACCGTAAATGTACAACTGTACCACCCGACAAACCATAAACAGTATATCTACAACTGTACCACCCTACAATAAACAGTACATGTACAACTGTACCACCCAACAAACCATGAACAGTATATCTACAACTGTACCACCCTACAATAAACAGTACATGTACAACTGTACCACCCAACAAACCATGAACAGTATATCTACAACTGTACCACCCTACAATAAACAGTACATGTACAACTGTACCACCCAACAAACCATAAACAGTACATGTACAACTGTACCACCCGAAAAACCATAAACAGTACATGTACAGCTGTACCCCCCGACAAACCATAAACAGTACATGTACAGCTGTACCCCCCGACAAACCATAAACAGTACATGTACAGCTGTCCCACCCGACAAACCATAAACAGTACATGTACAACAACTGTACCAACCGACAAACCATAAACCGTACATCTACAACCATAAACAGTACATGTACAACTATACCACCCGACAAACCGTAGATGTACAACTGTACCACCCGACAAACCATAACCCGTACATGTACAACTGTACCACCCGAAAAACCATAAACAGTACATGTACAACTGTACCACCCTACACACCATAAACAGTACATGTACAACTGTACCCCCCGACAAACCATAAATAGTACATGTTCAGCTGTACCACCCGACAAACCATAAACAGTACTTGTACAACTGTACCACCCGACAAACCATAACCCGTACATGTACAACTGTACCACCCGACAAACCAAAAACCGTACATGTACAACTGTACCACCCGAAAAACCATAAACAGTACATGTACAACTGTACCCCCCGACACACCATAAACAGTACATGTACAACTGTACCCCCCGACACACCATAAACAGTACATGTACAACTGTACCCCCCGACACACCATAAACAGTACATGTACAACTGTACCCCCCGACAAACCATAAATCGTAAATGTACAACTGTCCCCCCCGACAAACCATAAACAGTACATGTAAAACTGTATCATCCGACAAACCATAAACAGCACAAGTACAACTGTACCACCCGACAAACCATAACCCGTACATGTACAACTGTACCACCCGAAAAACCATAAACAGTACATGTACAACTGTACCACCCAACAAACCATGAACAGTATATCTACAACTGTACCACCCTCCAAACCATAAACAGTACATGTACAACTGTACCACCCAACAAACCATGAACAGTATATCTACAACTGTCCCACCCTACAAACCATAAACAGTACATGTACAACTGTACCACCCAACAAACCATGAACAGTATATCTACAACTGTACCACCCTACAATAAACAGTACATGTACAACTGTACCACCCAACAAACCATGAACAGTATATCTACAACTGTACCACCCTACAATAAACAGTACATGTACAACTGTACCACCCGACAAACCATGAACAGTATATCTACAACTGTACCACCCTACAAACCATAAACAGTACATGTACAACTGTACCACCCGACAAACCATAAACAGTGCATGTACAACTGTACCACCCGTCAAACCATAAACAGTACATGTACAACTGTACCACCCGTCAAACCATAAACAGTACATGCACAACTGTACCACCCGACAAACCATAACCCGTACATGTACAACTGTACCACCCGACACACCATAAACAGTACATGTACAACTGTACTACCCGACAAACCATAAACAGTACATGTGCAACTGTACCACCCGACAAACCATAAACAGTACATGTACAACTGCATCAGCCGACAGATGAAAGTCAGGAACAAAGCAAATAATGCTGGACCATGTTAGCACATTATATCTGATCAGGTGGTTCAAAGAATAATTACTAATCCTTGTGAAATTTGAACAAACAGGTTATCCCTCTGCAAGATTTTTTTCATTGTCGAGAATATTTATGTATTACAATTAAAAGATATGTATTTGTAAACTTCCTTAATTCTCTGGATTGCATAAAGAATAAAGATATGAAAAATAATTAACTTCCCAATACCTCTATATTATTCACAATGTTTCAAGTTTTTATAATTGGGGGCAAAAATAGTCGGGTTGCTGTTCATTTTGGGTATAAATTATAAAACCGGTTTTTTTGGTCAATTTCAATCGTATTTCTTTCGCCTATTGTAAAGAAAGGGGTGGGATGTGGTTACGTGAATTTGACTCAACTTTTAATAAATTGCTTTGTGTTGTATAAAGGGGTTCATCATATTTTCTAGAGATAATCGAATAAGAAAAGTATAATATTTACAGTCATTAGATAAACGAATGATGTACAAACACAGACTCATTTATATAGCATCCGCCTGTGTGTTTGGACATCCGCATATAGCACATCGTTTGCCTCCTCGACAGGAACTTCATATAGTGTAATTCAGTAAAAAAAAAAAGTCATTATATGTACGTAGCACTTTACATATTACCTACACAAGTAAGTGACGACGGAATATATATCATATAAATAGCTAAAAAGCTCGCGTATCGAACTCACGATCGAACCCTCCCGGTTGAACTTGTGACGTCTCAGATGTGGGCTGCCAATATCGAGGCGATCGCCGGACCCAAAGGTGTGTTTTTCCATGGACTTAGATAGATAATTCAGATAAATAGCAATATCTCGGAAACGGAGTCAGCTACGACGTTCGCACTTTCTTAGCCTTTTATTGTGTAATATGAAGTCTTTTCATAGCGTGATATAAGCAATGCGTTCAGGGCAGAGACATATAAAGCCGGTAGTAGATTATGGTTATCTTACTCTTCCCAGTCTACCGATCGCGATGACTTATGTGAGAGTAACATCCCTTTAAATGACTTGATTAAGAAATAATCGGCTAATATTGTGGATTATAGCTATATAGCGACCTAATTAATCGAGTTAATTATTATCATAACATTTTCAAGTCCCGAGTTACATACATAAGTGAACGAACATATGATGACTATATATTTTACCACGTCAAAATGGAATGGAATGTGGTTCCTTGTGAATTTGGAATGCTTTTTAATCGTTAGAATGTGCATGAAAGCGTTTAAAGCTTGAAAAGTAGTTTTCTATAGACTTTAAAAATAACCATAGAAAACAATGTCAATTTCCCAGAGAATGTTGTAGAAGGAAACCCAAGGACAAGACAATATTTTATAAATACACAAGAAATGAATTAAGAAATCATTATGTATAATTATCTATTTGATTAAGAAAATACATACATACGTGGAAATACAGTAATGCCTAAATTTACTATTGGAGACCAATGTTTGATTCAGTTTTGTTTCAGAAAAAGAATTGAAATCCTTTGTGAAAGGTTTAGTACTAATGTATTATGTTAATATGCAAAATTGATGACCTACCTTTATATTAATTCAAGTTATGTGTTCATGCTTTTAAGTATTAGTGAACATTCGTAATCACATTGGTCGGATCCTATACACGTGACCAGTCCTCAAAAACTCTTATCACATAATCGACCTGTTATCCAGTGAATTCGCCCGTGAAATATTTTTACATGTACATATGTCACTAGTGTAATATACCATGGAGCGTTTTTCATTGGCTGTGCGAGTCAGAAATCGATTGTGACGTCATAATATGGACAATGACGTGACGTCATAAATTGTGAGTGGCGCAACAAAATGGCTGTTTTCGTTTGATTAAGCCCTCTACATTTTGGCTTTAAAACCTGTCAAAATGTAAGTTTCCTGGGTTATGTGATAAAATGTATCTTAAATTTGTTTTCATTTCATATGAGCTTTTATGAAACTCGTCTCGAAGAATCTCATATGAAATGAAAACTCATTTAAGATCCTATATATATGATATGCGTTTGTCGTCACTGTAAATCTAAGTTTACGCTTTCATTACCATTGCGTCCTGCTAACGTCATATATGCTGTGCCGGGAGGATTCAACCAATAGTCCTGTCGTTTTGCCATTTTAGTATGACGATTTGTTACGCAAATGCACGCGTATACCCTCACTAGGCAAAACAAATTCGTCCAAGAGCAACACTCACGAGGCAAACAAAACATGAATGCGTGTGTCTATTATACCATACTTAGCGTTACATGATTCTTAACCAACGAAAATGTCGTTACATATCGATCCCTAATTATCGATGACATCATGCAATGCATCAAGTATAACTGGGTGCCATTGATAATTAACCAAATCCAATTAATCAACTTTGACTGAAAACCTCGTTTTGGGAACCGAAAGCCTCGTTTTAGAAAACAAGTTTATTCGAAATGGAGGTTTGTCGGTGTTGATGGAGATTTTTTCTGGGCAAAAAATCGTTCTGTGATTAAATCAAACCCTTATCAACGTCTGCTTTTGATGGAGATGGGTGAGGTCAGCATGAGGGCATCATATGGCATCTCGAATTAACTGGTAGGCCTAGAATACCTACAATAGTAACACAAAGAAAACAGTCCCAATAATCGACTTGTCGATTTCTCCTGGACATTTTGATAGATTGATCGTTCGTCCCTCGTCATATTGACCAAGCATACATGTGGGTTACTATTCGTCTATTGGGCGGTCTCCTTTTGATAGAGTTATCTCTCGTGGACTGTTAAAATTGGTTGAATTAATTTGGTCGTTGCTCTGGGTTCCTAAAGGGGAATAACTCTGACGAGTCAAATCACCCAAATGCTACATGTATATTTTGTTCTCGGCTTTGTTACATGCCGAAGTACGCGGAAAACATCTGTGCCCAGAGGTACAAATGTCAGCCATCTATTGTCATCATTAGTTATATAAATGAGGATGCTCGGTCATATAAGTAATGTGCGGGTTTTTGTCAATAGGAGGAAATGAAATGAGTAAGGTTAATTACGTTGTGACCCTGGCGTTCTATGACGAGCTGTCTTTTTCTCACTCCACCGAACTATTAACTATCGTTTCCTCGGACAAGACACGTGCTTAATAACAGCGAAGATATGAGCAAAATGATCAAAACACAATACTACGGCACCCAATATNCCCCCCCCCCCCCCTTCATGAAACATAAAAACACAACTTTATATCAAAAATTCATTCTTCTGAAATCAGCTATTTTATGCGACTTTCCGATTCTCTATACGAAGTTGTAAATGGGCGTATTAACCTGGACTTTGAAGTGTTTGTAATTGCGCAATTTTTCGAACAAAGACATTTGTCGGAAACCAAAATTCCGGACGGAAAAAATGAAAGAGATGTTGAAATACACGGAAAACTATTATCATATAAAATACCGAACTTGTAATCAGGGGTCGTCTCCTTAAAATGAATAAAAGTACGGACTTCTAATCTAATTCCGTGGTTAAAGTTACCATGGCGGCTCTGTGTCCTTCTGCGCGCGTCCATAATAGTGTCCAAGGGTACCCTTATTGAAATGCTTAAAAACAAATTGTAATCAACATTGTAAATATTCTGACGTCCCACTCGTGCTATGACTCGCGAGCCTCTCGGGGTTACAAGTTGTAAGCGCAATACACTAACATATAACAGTCCCGTGTATACCCGAGGTTGTTTATTCAGCACCTGTTACTTCCTAGTTGTATCACATTGCCACAGGTGCAGTCATTTTTAATTAATGGCAGATGAGGGACGTCACACACTACGTCATACCGACGCTGTGTCTTACGGGAGGTAACCCCGTGTCAAACCTTTTAAAAATCTTATCAAATTTAATATTAATTATGAAGGTTTTCTTAGAAAAGCATTGATCGATAAGGTTTTGACGGAAATGAGAAACACCGAATATAATCTCTATAAACGATTAAACGTACGTGTTAAAAATAAATGCACAACAGGGAATTCTATTACGTCATGTTTATGAACCAATAATGACAATATGCAACTTCCTCAACATTTCCGATTTCTTTCTCGGATAGCTGTTGCTTCCTAATCAGAAGAAAAAATTCCCATCCTGAAAAATGCTGAGAAAGAATTTCCCCGTGCTCGATAAAAATCAAAGGATATTATAACTTCCTTTTATAATTGTTGAACAACGTGGCTTTATGAAGTAGGGGAGAGAATGTGATTAGCTCTATCTCTGTGTCTATATTTAGATCCTGTATGAAATAGTGTGCTATTATTGTAAACAACTCCATACGAATTATTGATTCTGTCCCGTAGCAATCCAGCAGTAGCAGCAACTCTGTGACGTCACAGTGTCGTAGTAGGTGCGGCATCCGACGTAAGAAACGGTTGCCATGGAATAACAAAATTAGTTTTCATTCATCTCCTCTTCCATATATGGAAACATTGCTTCGGCTGCTGGATCGATATCATGAATGGACGTAGCCATTTGGTGATCCGTGGTAAAAGTTTAGCTGACGTAGTCATCCTATAATAGTACTACGTAGAGGGATCGTCAAACATTGATCCAACCGAAAAGTCGTGGGTGGTTGTTGTCTCCTATAGTAATCCAAGCTTGCATCCCACCATACTGTGAAATAAATTCTTCCATACCAGGCGTTTATTTGCTTCGAGCGCTAAACGATATCAAAGTTTGAGGTGGTATCCTTTGTTTTGTGAAGGGATATTTCTCTTGTTTCTGCTTCGTTTCTACTTCATACCCTGGAAAGTGATGCTATTTTAAGGTAGAGGCTAATACTTATATAAGTGACAGATATGGATTGTACCGAGACATTACGGATGAGACAAGAGGTAAGTTTTATATTTCATTTTGTTATTTAAATCTATAATTTACGTCACATGTTGATATGAAGGATATTGACGATATTATACGTCATGCATTTCACCCTTGCTATTACGTATGGCCATGTCATCTGGTACTAGGAAAGGAACATTAGCTCCCAGATGTCAACTGTTTGGCAATCTACCAACAAAATACACCTAAATATCACATCACATTGCAATAACACGAAAACTTAATGTCCAGTCTGCATGTCATGGCGACCACAATCTGGTACCTGTATAGCAGTTTAGGGAAGGCCGGAGTCCATCAATCAGACAGACCTGTATGGGTCAAATCCAGGTTCACGCAATGGACATCGATGTCCTCAGGCTTCGGCCACTTCATCGTCTTGACCAAAGACATTGCATAGAGTGAGGTACTTTTAATATAACCGACATAGTCACGCGTGCCACGTTACTACAAGAAACTACAAATACTATTCATATGGTACATTCAGGAAGTGTGGGCGGGGGCTTCCTATGGTGGACGAAACTAGAAATAGGGAGCTGAGGAGTCCCATGTTTTTTTTACGGGTATTCTATCCCAACTGATTGATTATCAATGGAAATATTTAGTTTCAGACCCTCCCTCCCCATTAAAATCGTCAAAATGATAATTAAGAAGTTCAGTGTAATCACGGAATTAGACATCGTCGGATACCCACCGTTGATTTCGCTTCGGTAGGCCTACTCACTCATCGTCGGATACGATGGGAATTAGATTAGTTATCTACGTTCGTGGTGTAATACAGTAGTAATTGTAGTGTTTAATAATATCCGGAACTACCATGGCTGTATCACATTTGTATGTTAGCCGAGACCGTAACATAACGATTGATGGGAAAGTGGTTGACATCTCGGGAATTGCCGTTTATCCCTTACATTGTAGTTTTCTTTTTTCTGTTCCACCCCTTTTTTTTTTTAAATAATTATTTTTCTAACTTATTAAAAGTTTCATTAAGCCTAAATGCGTATTATCTAGATCACGTGACGCGTGTTACAACATCGAAGTATTTGACAAAAATGTAGAAGGTAAAGAATGTATCTGAATATTATTTAGATACTGACTACACACTAGTATGTCACAACTGTAGAGTAATTAATATCATTTAGATGGAAATTTCTGCTGGTAATTAATTATTAAGTTTATCTGTGGGACTATATACTCGGCGATAACTTTATAAAATGAGCTAAGACTGTTTAATGGTTAGATATAAATAGTTAACGGTTTTAGTTAGTTAGCGTAATCAACAACTAACTAATAATTAATAACCAGTAAATTAGATTTTCTTCACAAATTCCCACTATTACGATACGATTGTGTAACGAAACTACGACGCAGCTACACGAGTCTATTGACCAATCATAATTCATCTGTTACTCGGTGTATCCAAAAATAGCCCTATCTCTAATCAGCTGTTTTGCTATATCACTACGCTTAGTAAAAACCTCCGCGTATAAAGTAATCCTGCATGTTGTACGCTGGTTGCAATACACAGACTTGACATTTCACAAAGTGTACATTTACAGGTTAGTGTTTATTCAAAGTGTAAGATTATTTAAATAACAACCCTCCAAAATAATTAGTAATTTTTACAACATACGGACATCGCGCATGAATAAATAGAAAGGTCGAATGACAATCGATGTGCGTAAATTTTGCAGACTTGCACAACAGCGTGGACTCGTAGGACTGACGGACAGTTTCGCTATAGCTTCTATCGGAGTAACACATATTTCGTCTTTTCTATTTCAGAAAGCACGTTTTCTTGAAAATATACTTGAAAACGGTGTTGTCACCATGGAATGTGCTAACCGTTTTCAAGGTTTGTGTTACGAACAAGTTGTCCGTTTACATGAAGTGATGGAAGAAGTGGTACCCATTCATGGTCGAGGAAACTTTCCAACTATGGACATAAAACTGAAGGACTTGGTACAGGTAGTTCGAGAAAAACTGCGAACTGATGGGGTAAGTGTCAAAGATGTTCGTTTAAATGGGGGAGCTGCCAGCTACATTTTTGGCACAGACAATGTTCGCTCATACAACGATTTGGACCTCATTTTTGGGGTAGACTTGTCAAACCACAATGAGCTACAGAAAATCAAAAACTGTGTTTTGGGATGTTTATTAGACTTTCTACCAGACGGTGTCAACAAAGAAAAAATGAGCAGTTGTAGTCTGAAGGAAGCATATGTCCAGAAGATGGTTAAAGTTTGTAATGAACACGGTGACAGATGGAGTTTGATATCCCTTTCAAATAACAAGGGGAAGAATGTGGAACTTAAGTTTGTAGATAAGATGAAGAGGCAATTTGAGTTCAGTGTGGACTCGTTCCAGATCATCCTGGACAGTCTATTGACATTCTACGAAGTCTCGGCTGCACCCATGAGTGAAAACTTCTACCCAACAGTTGTTGCTGAGAGTGTGTATGGGGACTTCTGTGAGGCCTGGTACCACTTGAACAAAAAACTAATTTCTACAAGAAATCCAGAGGAAATCAGAGGAGGAGGACTATTGAAATATTGCAACTTGCTCACCAGGACCTACACCCCTGTGGAAAATATTGACATTCGCGCCATGGAAAGGTATATGTGTTCTCGGTTTTTCATTGATTTCAGTGATCTGAATCAGCAAAGACAGAAGCTAGAGTCGTATCTAAATAACCACTTCAGTGGGGAAGAAGAACTCAAACATGATTACCTGATGACACTGTATAGAGTGGTCGATGAGAGTACAATTTGTCTGATGGGACATGAACGTCGTCAGACCTTGAACTTAATACATCAGCTTGCATACCAGGTGTTGATGGACCAGGAACGCAGGGCACATATCAAGTACCTGGAAATTCAACAGTTTGATCAGTTGAACAGCTTAACTATTGATCAAGTGTTCTTTCATGGTCCCTTTTCACCAAACAATGGGAATCAGTATTTCAACATATTACCAACAAGTAGTGTTTTCCAAATCAATGGATCATCATCTTGCCCCTTGTGTCCAACATATTTGCAGTGTTCATAGCAGCCATCATTGCCCCAACCCCCCTATCCCTTGATTGAATGAGAAGATTAATTAAGATGTTGGTGTATGGATAAAGGTGGAATACCTTAACAACTGTTCTGATAGGTGCAAGTGTTGTTGTTCTGATGCTGTATATCAATATGTCCAAGACTTCGTTAATTGTCATTGATCGTGGCGTAATATACAAGAAGGAAATTATCTAATGTTTAATCACATCTGCCTCAGCTGTAATTGAAGATGGGAATTAATAGTTTTGAACATGTTGTTGGATGCCCGTCGAGTGTTAAGTGTATGGGTGCGTTACCTGGAAAATGAAGTTCTAAATATAAACATGGACAAAGGTTGAAGGAAATTACAGGATCAAGACTCAATCTTTTCATTATGGTGGAAACTTTCTTTTATTTTTATTTGGTGAAAAATGATTTTTTGATTTTTTTTCATGCTACATGTTTAATGTTCAATTATTATGAATTAAACTAAAAAATGTACTTTGAAATATGTCTTGGATATTATTGACATCCTTCCAGATTTGAAATTTAGTTCTTGAAGATCAGTTTATAATGTAGTCATCGTTTTTAGTGTACACATTTTTCAAGAACTGGTTATTTTACTATATAAAGCTAAATATATCCATGCTCGTAAAAATATATATTTAAAAATCCAGTCTATATGTAACAAAAAAAGTGCTTAACCAAATGGAAAATGTATGATTATTAGTTTGAATCACTGCATCAGAATTACTTTTGCCATGTATAGAAACTTTGCGGTAGCTGCTTCAGGTAGACATGTCGTGCACAGCATGGATGAATGCCTACCAAGTAGACATGTTTTTGTGACAGTAGTATGGATCATTGGCAGTTAAAGGGGCATGTTTGTTATTCGACAGAACTTGGTGTACTATTTTTTTTACAGTTCAGACCAATTTAGAATGCTAACCCTGTCGAATATATATCCAAGGCATATTTTAGTTAACTTCAAGCAGGCAGCAGATAGAAATATCCAGGCATAGCAGTATGAAGTATTGTTAAGCCTCGGTCAACTAAGATATGATTCCATATATAAGATATTTCGATAGTGATTAGAATTAATCTGTTTATGAGACGATAGCTGCTGAACATTAGTTGTCATGTGTATGATGTTAATGAGTATATTGCATTATAATGAGAGATTACATGTCAAGCCAGTGGCTATCCAATATAATCATACTGTGATATATTATTTTTGGAAGATCAATACGTGAGAGAAGATAAGTGTTTTCATTAGCTGTTGGACTATATGTCTAAATATATCAGTTTGTATCTTCCTGCCATTTGCATTCTATTAAGGGGTGGGGCATTGGGTCGGGAGGGAATTACATGAAAGTGACCAACTACGGGGATTGTGCAAAATTTATTTCATGAGGATTTAGATATAAGAAGTACATGTGTAAATTTTATTGTACCATGCTGTATGCATCAAACCCTGAAAAAGACAAGGTTTTGGGAATATGTCGAAATACAGGATTGCTAAACAAATATATATGAGTTAGACATGAATTGATCAAGTTAATAGCAAAAAAAAAAAAAACTTTATTCCTGCTCATTTTCATCATAATAACTTTTGAATTATTAAAAAAAAAAATATATAATACTTAGTACAGTGCTTAGTTTAGTATACATTTTTTATGCTGAAATTACCATTTTGATTGTGCTATTTTTATTCAAGTTGGCTTTCAATTTGTCTCTGCAGGTATGCTATATACATTTAGAATTAATTTGTGCAATTTTGTTTCCTTCAAATTGTTGTTTCAAATACCATTAAATCAATTCAAATTATGAATGTTTATGCGACTTTCTATACAGGTGTACTATACAATTTCATGTTGATCTGGTTCAATTCAACTCCTGCTTGCCGGTTCTTAGTGACCGTGACAAAAAAACTGTCATATGCCTTAAGAGTTATAAATTTCAAAGATCAGAATCCATGAAAATTTAAGCATGAATTATAATTAGAATTGTCACAGTTCATGTCACATGCTTTGTAAAAGTTGATGGTGGACTAGGTACAGGTATTTCAGATTCAAGTGACCTGCAATCAGATGCTGAAGTTGGTGCATATATGTATGTAAATGTCTTAGTGCAGCAATGGTGCACATGATTGTTAACTGTTAAACACTATCTTTCTGTAATACAAGTGCTGACAATTGGATCTACAGTCTCTATATTATGGGGCATTCTGCAGTCCATGTTTTAAAGTTTAAGGAAAGGAGGGCCCTACTAAACACTGTTGAAAAAAAAAAACCCAGAAATTTCAGAGCAGGGCCTTCATTCCACATTGATCAGTGGTTGAGAATGATATCCATGCAATTTGAATTTACATTGAAATAAGATAAAGTAGCTAGGTGTAGGTGTTACTGTGAAGCACATTTTAATTTTATAGCTCCAATACATAAAGTTAAAGTTCTTGCATAAATGTCTAATATGAGTAGAGAAGTTTGCTGACCCAGGCTATTACATATAGGTAATTGCCTTATTCTAGTTTCATGATTTCCTTCTCGGCTTGGCTGAGTAGCTAACTAATAGATGATGTAGTATAACTGTAAATAGCCACTGGCTATGTTGTGACCAATGTGACAGAATACCATCATTCAGTGCAGTGTAGATCTAGTTATTTATTGAAGCCAGGTGTAACAGTAACACACAGGCTGTATATTATGGTGTAGATACACAGGAACTGGTGGCTAGCTGTATGTAGCTCTTGGTCTACACTCTAGAGTACCATAGCAGTAACAGGCGAATATATAGCTACTGTATTGTACTGGGCAGTAACTGCATAGTGAAGAAACCCTAGTCTTGTTAACGTTATCGAAAAACCTATCTCAAAGATCATTCTTACCTTAGAATTTCTTAAATATCACATTTTCCTATTGGATGTTCTCGAGTTAGATTTTCTGCATGCAGTTCAATTTGTTTTAAGGCAAAAGTTGAATTGGCAACATAAAGTCTTTAACATTTACTATACGGTTCACATTTGACAAAAATATAGGCTTTGACGTAGATAAGATTTTGAGAATTAAGAATGTTTTCAAGTAAGAAGTTTCATCGTGACTAAAAGGCCTGGCATACAAAATAGCTAGCTGTAATGTGGAGCAGTCATGGTATACAAGACTACAAGAGTTAGCTAGCTGTATATTAGAGCAGCCCTCGGGTACACAGGAGGTAGCTAGCTGTATATTGGAGCAGCCCTCGGGTACACAGGAGGTAGCTAGCTGTTTATTGGAGCAGCCCTGGTATACAGCAGGTAGCTAGCTGTATATTGGAGTAGCCCTGGTATTCTGTAGGTAATACCAAGTAGCTGTATATTGAAGCGGCCCAGATGAAAAGGGGGAACTGGTATTCAGGAAGTAGCGAAATGTACAGTATATTGGCGAAGCACTGGTTTACAACAGGTTGCTAGCTATAATAGAGCATTCGAGAAGATCGGCTGTATATTGAAACAGCCCTATTTAATATACAGAAGCGGCTTCAAGGAGCTGTTAAAGTATTGGAGTAGCCCTGCTATACTGTAATACAGGAGGGACTGAGCTGTATTGTATATGGGAGTATACAGGAGCTCCTAGGAGTTTTACATAGATGTAGATGTTTATATATATAGGAGCTTTAGGGATCTAGCTGTATATGGAGGGCTGAGGGGACGAGCTGTATGGTGGAGCATCCTTGTTGTATTGGAACAAGCAGCCCTGATACAAAATAATAGCTGTGTATTGCAGTCTACATTTGGCCGCTATATATCTACAGTGTAGGTTAACTACCATTGATTATTGACTGAACTCATCGGTCTGGCATCAAACTTTGGAGATATACATATATATATACTTCACTGTCTTTGATCCGAGTACATATGAAATATTTACATAGTCACACACAGAAATCTTGCTTTTGTACTGAAAGATTCATAGACAAGGCAATTGTGCTTTGTGTTGAGTAGTGTGTGAATTAGATGCACCTAATAAGGCTGGAGTCCATAAAGTGTGTTGATCTAGACTATCCTACATTTATCTGGTTTGAATTAATAGATTTCTACTTGATGAAGAAAACAAGCTAAGGGACCAAAATGTTCTCAGATAATTAGGTCAGGCACAGAAAATAATCTAGGTTTGTACAAAATTGAGTGTATAAATTTACAAACATTGTTCCATCACTTGTAGCTTTTTGAAGTTACCATCATTATATATTTACACCTTTTCTCTTTTGAAACTAGTGATATTGTATATGAATTTTATGTGTTGAACTGTGATAATAAAAGCAATAGTCATTATTGCTAAATGTTTTATCTGATCTGAGTGACTATATAATATCACTGCAATTTGATACATGTCATTTTGTAAGGATTTCCATTATGTAAACGTATGGCATACGTATGACGTGTTTTTTCGGCTCATTGAAATGTCCTATTATATGTGGTTTTAAAAAGCTATATGTAGGAGCTAGATGTCTTCACCATTCATATTTTGGTATAAAATGAAATTAAGTTTTTCATTGCAATGACGGCATACCAAACATTTTTTTCCCCCTGCTGGTAAAAATTGAAGTATGTGATGAATATTCATCAAAAATAGGAATAGACACGTTTGCACTAATTATGCTTTGTTATACTGTATATCACGTTGTATCGGCACATGTTTATACAACATGTCTGTCAAGATGAAGGTATTTTCATATAAGTTTGTAGTGTCAAGAAATGTGTCGAGAAAACAGATGTGCTGGTATATGTTAAAAAATGCACATATGTGATACTCCGACGGCTTTGACTGGCGACCAAGTTCGCTAATGCTCAAAATTAGATTTCTCATTTCAAATTAAAAATTGAATAGAAAGAAAATAAAAATGTTCTATAAGTTGGACTGAATTGATATAAATGCTTTGTGTATATCCCAATATTGTATATATGTTCATGTATATATACTGTATTAAAGAAAAAAAAAATCATTTGTATAAATTCAATTGCATTATTAAATTTATTTGCTTAATTTTGGCCAAAAGTGACTGTGACATTTCAAAGTCCGCGTTTTTGTTAGTCTGGAGTAAGCCTCGTAAGATAATTTCTACCAAACTTTAGCTGGACTTGTTGTCTTCTCTTCTTGACAGCTGCCTGTAAGTCTAATCTGTATCTCAAGTTAGACCACTTGTTGGTTTTTCGGTCACTGAAAAGTGGATTTGAATGTTTGTTATCAATTTGTTGAGCAGGTGATTCAGAACCACAAGAGTGGTTTTATCTATCTAGAACAAACACGGTTCACAAAACTTATCATAGTACTGATACATGTCTTTATATAGCTACATTGATGCATTCATTGGAACATGTTCACATCATGTACAATACACTGTATATAGGATGTGGCTGATTACAGTGACTAATTAACTGACATTGTACCATCACCTATATATACTATAGCACATTACAACAAGAGGACTGAATATTTTAAGTTATTCTTTTTAGACAGTTCATAATTTTACAGAAATGAAATACTTTTAGATTAGAAACTCTTTATAAATATTTTTTTTTTGAAATTTTCAGAATTTTCTGTTTGACATGGATAATGAGAAATGTGTTTTATTTTCAGCTATGTCAGTTCATACTAGCATGGCAATTAAAAAATACGAGATTTTATTTGTATTAACAAATAGTAGATTTTATTTTGTTATGATACAATATATAAAGGCAAGTGCTGAACTACATGGCTATAAAACTAGGGTATGGATTTCAAATCACTAGAATGTTCATGAACTTTCTTAGGTCCTAAAAATTATACACAGTTAGTTTAGTATCAGATCAGTTTCAGAGAAAAAGCAACACAAAATGGTAATAACATTCAAAGTACAGTTATAGAGTTAGTATCTCCAGACCGCAATGTATACAGGTAGGTATTTAAAAGGATGAAACTGCAAAGCCCATTGAAGAGAAGACACAAGTTTAATCTACAAATATGTAATTCATTGTGTATTGATACAATATATTGATCAATCTTTTTCTGATAATTGATGTATTAAAACTGACCAATTTTATTTACACCTTAAAATAAATTTGTCTAGTCATGATGAAATGGGTAACTTAAGACTGTGCTGTAATTCAGTCAATGAGACTTGTAACACTTATAATTATGTGTCCACTTTTTTTCCAAATATTTCCACTGCAAATTTCTACCATTTGTTGTGTAATTTAAAATTCATTATGAGAGTACCAATTTGCATACTGTAGTTAAGCATATTTTGATTGTAAATTTTCTTTTTTTTTGATTTTTAACAACTGGTGTACAAGTACTGTATAGATTTTGTTGATTAATTGTTTATGCCTTACTATTTGTACAGATTTATTAAAAATCATTTGTTCTAAAAAAGAAATGCTATTTATTGGTAAATTCTGCGTAAGTTTGTACCAATCCAGTTTAGCTGTTTGAAGCTTCAATATTTCACTTGATTTTGTTTGACAATACAGTTATTGTTTCTGTACAAAAAGTAATTTTAATCATTACCATGATGCAGGCTTTTTTTGAACAAGTAGCTAGTAGAACTACATACACATACACTGGTCCCTTATGTCATAAAGAAATCAACAAAGAAAATGTCTGTTGCAGTAAAATTAAATGCAATATAGATAAGGAAGTTCTTGTTATCACCCCCTCAGTACCTATACATGTACACAATTGCTGCAGTACTCGGTGCATCATCTAAGGCAGTATAATTAACCGTAACGGCTGGTTGTAGATGTACTCATGAGTCTGAAGTCCTAAGAACATGTTTGTGGTCACAGGAAATGCATCAAAGCAAATGATGACATTCAGAGGCACTTACTGTTCTGACACTTTAGTAATTGAATTAGTCTGGTGGTTTTTGATTTTGGCACCTTTTATCAAGTACTTAGATTTCCAAAGTCAGTGTATGGCAAAGTGCATTTCTCTGATATCAACACATATAATAACACTTTATGATATACATACCCATATTATCCTTTGGCTGAAAAGGCATCTGTCCACAATGCTTTTGTGAAATATGGTTATGTAATTTTCTTGTTGTAGCAAATATCAAAAACAATTGAACAGGTCAAAACAAGCTCTTTCCATTGGCACCATAAGCTGTGTGGTTGTGGTGACGGTTGCCACAACCGTAAATGAATACCCACACCTATGTGTGAACAATATTACAGTTGGAGTGAAACACAAAGCTAACATTGCTGTTTATCAGGAGGAGAAATTAAAGTGCCAATTTTGTTAAGGTTCTTTTAAAGTTTTTGCTTAAATGTCTTTCATTAAAATGTTGGATGTGATTTAAAGCATCATTTCATTGTTATTTTCTCAAAGCTATATTTATACACCATATATTTCTGTAAACTTTAAATAAATGAAATATCTTTAAAATTTACTGTGCTAAAGAATAAATATCAGGGTTTACACAATATATAAATGATTGAAGTATGTTAATCTTGAGATTGCAGCAGAAAATCTGTTTCATTGTCACTACAAACACCAAACCAAAGTGTTGCACGATGTTAGAGAGTGGCAGATATAGTGAACCTAGAGATGTTGGCGTCTCTCTGTGTCACAATGTTAGAGAGTGGCAGATATAGTGAACCTAGAGATGTTGGCGTCTCTGTGTCACGATGTTAGAGAGTGGCAGATCGAGTGAACCTAGAGATGTTGGCGTCTCTGTGTCACGATGTTAGAGAGTGGCAGATCGAGTGAACCTAGAGATGTTGGCGTCTCTGTGTCACGATGTTAGAGAGTGGCAGATCGAGTGAACCTAGAGATGTTGGCGTCTCTGTGTCACGATGTTAGAGAGTGGCAGATCGAGTGAACCTAGAGATGTTGGCGTCTCTGTGTGTGAACAATGTTTGGAGTCTGCCAGCAATATGATTGTATGTTCAGCAGCATATACTGTTGTAAACTATTGTCTTGTACCTGTATATATATATATGTATGAGCTGTGGAGTCTTATCCAGCACAGATTATTACATTGCAGACACCGAGTGTCCATATATAGAAATTTTACTTTGACTTTTTGTTGTTGTCATTACTATATTCTGATGTATAATGTCCATTGTACAACATACATGTAACATAATGCCATCTGATGATTAATAATGGTTATAGATCCACTGGACTTTGTTCAGTGTTGGTATTTTGGAAGAATTCCAGAAATAAAATATTTTTGAATTATAGTCGAAATCTGAGTCTAGTTATTCTTCCATTTTCTGCGCTCTGTAGTATTTGGCTATATGAAAGAACAAGCTCTTCAGTGTCTGATTATTAAAGCATCCATGTTCATTATAGATTGGGGCCCAAGTACTTCAATTAAACCCAAAAAACAATCCAACTGATATCATCCGAGGCATAAAAGTAACCACTTGTGGAGTTGGTCATTAGGAAGTCAGTTGTAAAACATTTATTGTCGATTGCAAATTGAAATTTCTTGATTACAAAGGTTTAAATATACTGTGTGTCTGTGTGGACTTGTTGTGCACAGTGAACATATGACATTTAAATATACTTAAAATGTCTGTGGACTTGTTCTGTACAGTGAGCATATGACATTTAAATATACTTAAAATGTCTGTGGACTTGTTCTGTACAGTGAGCATATGACATTTAAATATACTTAAAATGTCTGTGTAGACTTGTTCTGCACAGTGAACATATGACATTTAAATATACTTAAAATGTCTGTGGACTTGTTGTGCACAGTGAACATATGACATTTAAATATACTTAAAATGTCTGTGTAGACTTGTTGTGCACAGTGAACATAGGACAAACAGGAAAAGACTCCTGTAGACTGTTTATGTCTTTGAACAAGAAATACCACATCAACAAGTCTGACCTAGCTCTTCTGTTCATTAATAACATGTTGAAAAACAAAACAAAAGTTGATGGCGATAACCATTAAAAGGAAATACATAATCACAACACTTGGTTTAAAATTGTTTCCAGATGTTTCAAGTTGAGTTCCTGTGCCTTTTACTGTTTTCTTGACAGTGACAAAGAACACAGATTCAGAAAAAGCCTGTCGGTGGGTATGGATATCCATGCATCGAGATCTTTCGAGATAGAGAGGTCATGGTAGACCAGCTTGCTACCCTTTTTATGGACCTCTGGCATCTGCCATTTCTGTTTTGAAAAAATTGAAAATGACAAGTTCACAAAAGACTTGATCTATTTATGCATCAACCTGGATCCTGGGACTTTCTGGAGCCTACAGTGTGTAACTTGTCCATCATGATAGTTCTACATACGGAGTTAAATATTACTGATGTAATCAAGGCAAACCTCCATGCATAGTACCTTTTGATCAACCAGCCTATTATCATTACTTTCACATTATTTATAGAGGAAGACCCATTTTTCAATGCAGAATTACAGTTGAATCGTGAAACAGAAAAATTAATCTTTGTGCCCGTAATAATATTTTAAGAACTATTTAGAGGCTTAGGGAAGTAAATATGTGTATATAAGGATTTTTCTCAAATATAAAGCAATTTCTAAGGGAACACAACACTACCCGAGGTAATTACAACAACATAACAAGTACGCAATGATATGTGATAATTCCCTTGTACGGTGAATCGAAAAAGGTGATAATATTAGCAATTCCTCTGTTGTGAGAATAGGTATCTGAACATGATTGAGCTTCATGTTGTTGATTACACTTAATGATGATAGGCCTGTATCTAAACCTTAAAACTCGTGTTGACTTGATCAATGCTGCATTTAATTTGATATGCCTACCTTGAAGTATTGAATCCTTGTTAACTATGCACTCTAGACCACATGAAGTTGAGATATACAACCCTGGCATATTATTTTTTTTTTTCCTCTTTAATAAAGTCATGATATTAATTTTTAAAACTGCCTAAGCTATCGCCTGGAAACTAAAGTCTGGGGGAAACATTTCTATTGGAGGACTTATGTGAATTAACCCAGGAGAATTTGGCTATTGTTCTTGTTAACATTAACAGGTATGCATAACTTGTCCAACCCGATATAAGAACAAGATGTGACTATCTGAAGCAAATGTAGAATGGTGTATATGTTCCTCTGAATGAGATTCTTGTCTACTGTAGTCATCACTTTATATGACTAGTAACAGTGTCACGAAATTATACTATTTAAGGGAATCTGTAATTCTGATTATGACATCAGTGGAAAAATAAGGGTAATAACCCCTACTTATATCACTTTAAAATGGGTAAGGTAGTATATGGCCTTAACAAAAAGGAGAGGGTAAACATTAATATTAAATACAGAGAATAGGCTATGAATGAATTCATCTACCATCTTACACATACATTAAGTATATGTATGTACATGTATATGTGCTTGTCCCTGTCTTGAAATGACCCTAGCTGTTGAGAGGACATTAAACTTTATAATTATATAAAATGGTGCCTTTCTGATATGTATTTTTTACATGTAATGTAATAATTATCATTCAACATTTTTTAGCACACAGTCCTATCATCCTAAAGATGTTATGTTATTGTGTATTTACACACTAAGTAGGTTACCTACATTGATAAATCTATCTCATAAAGACCACTGGTACATGCTCATTTTAAAAAGCTGAGCAGTGTTTTCTTGAAATTTCCATTGCTGAATATTGATAATATGTTTCATTTCCTTCGTACAAACCTACTTTCAGATACATTTTTGAAACATCTGGTCTACTTTTCACCAGGAAACAAACCTAATTAACCATTTTTTACACACAAACCATTCCAAACTAAGTTATGTGGACTGTATGACTGGGGACTAGTGCCTAGTACTAGTAATAGAGGACTACTGTAGACTGTATGATAGAGGACTACATGTAGACTGTATGATAGAGGACTACTGTAGACTGGTTGATAGAGGACTATAGACTGTATGACTGGGGACTAGTGCCTAGTACTAGTAATAGAGGACAACTGTGGACTGTATGATTGATGACTATTGACTGTATGATAGAGGACTATAGACTGTATGATAGAGGACTACTGTAGACTGGTTGATAGAGGACTATAGACTGTATGACTGGGGACTAGTGCCTAGTACTAGTAATAGAGGACAACTGAGGACTGTATGAGAGAGCACTATAGACTGTATGATAGAGGACTACATGTAGACTGTATGATAGAGGATTACTGTAGACTGTATGATTGAGGACTTCTGTAGACTCTTAGTTTGAGTATTACTGTGGACTCTAGGAATGGAAGTAATATGCACTTGTCTTACCTGATACATCAACAGATCAATTATGCTCCTAAAATTTTTGTGACATAAAGAGTATTTATAAACAGCTATACCTGCATCTCATATATACAGATGTCTGTTAGGTGTATCATCTGCTGGTGGATACAGATAATACACTGATTGTATTCAGATTGTATTCATAATCATGGTTAGTGGGTTACGTTACATCAACAGTATGGCTGTTTTTGTCCTGGAGTTTGTTATCATCTTTACTCACTGTTAACTTTTATACTCATCAATTATTCAATATTAAATATTTTTAGAAAGTTGTTTGCAGGGTTACAAATAAGCTAAGGTGGAAACAAAAAAATATTTAAATGATGTATAACACATTGTCATACATGTAGGTAGTTAATGTGTAAATGTGTATTAACTATATAACACAGATTTTTGTGAGGTGATAGTTATAGACTGTGTCAATGTATTCGCTTGTCCTTATGGAGACCTGATCTGAGGGTTGTTGGCCGATAATTTGTCATTCTAATTGGAGGTTGTTGGCAGGGTAAGGTGGGGTTGACTTCCTACCTGCAGCCTAAAATCACTGACAGTGATGTATCACAGGATGTGATTTCAACCTGTGTGTCCTGCATGTTAGCCAGGTAACAGCAGGTACAGGGGTATTCACCAACCATCGGAGGTCTGTCAATCAACTTTAATAGCTTCTTCTTCAAAACTGAAAGACTTAAGAGTCATGATATCTGGTCAGAAACTACCTAGGACTGAATGTTTTAAATAATGACCTTGATTAATTTTCAAGGTCACAGGGGACAAATAAGTTAACATCTACAACATTCTCTAAAAGGAATTGGATCCTAATGGTTTAATTGTAAGAAGACATGCCATACACATCTTTTTCTAATACATTGTGTTCAATCAGCTATTATCAGCAAAAGCTTTAACAATCTTCTTTGTAAAGTTCTACACAGCCTAGGGTAGAGATATTTGGCAGGTAGCTATACCTTGTGTCAAGTACTAAGTTACATCAGGTAGCTATACCTTGTGTCAAGTACTAAGTTACATCAGATAGCTATACCTTGTGTCGAGTACTAAGTTACATCAGGTAGGTATACCTTGTGTCAAGTACTAAGTTACATCAGGTAGCTATACCTTGTGTCAAGTACTTAGTTACATCAGGTAGCTATACCTTGTGTCAAATACTAAGTTACATCAGGAAGCTATACCTTGTGTCGAGTACTAAGTTACATCAGGTAGCTATACCTTATTGTGTTGAGTACTAAGTTACATCAGGGAGCTATACCTTGTGTCAAGTACTAAGTTACATTAGGTAGCTATACCTTGTGTCGAGTACTAAGTTACATCAGGTAGCTATACCTTGCGTCGAGTACTAAGTTACATCAGGTAGCTATACCTTGGGTCAAGTACTAAGTTACATCAGGTAGCTATACCTTGGGTCAAGTACTAAGTTACATCAGGTAGCTATACCTTATTGTGTCGAGTACTAAGTTATATCAGGGAGCTATTCCTTATTGTGTCAAGTACTAAGTTACATCAGGTAGCTATGCCTTGTGTCGAGTACTAAGTTACATCAGGTAGGTATACCTTGTGTCAAGTACTAAGTTACATCAGGGAGCTATACCTTATTGTGTCAAGTACTAAGTTACATCAGGTAGCTATACCTTGGGTCAAGTACTAAGTTACATCAGGTAGCTATACCTTGGGTCAAGTACTAAGTTACATCAGGTAGCTATACCTTGTGTCAAATACTAAGTTACATCAGGAAGCTATACCTTGTGTCGAGTACTAAGTTACATCAGGTAGCTATACCTTATTGTGTCGAGTACTAAGTTACATCAGGGAGCTATACCTTATTGTGTCAAGTACTAAGTTACATCAGGTAGCTATACCTTGTGTCAAGTACAAAGTTACATCAGGGAGCTATACCTTGTGTCAAGTACAAAGTTACATCAGGTAGCTATACCTTGTGTCAAGTACTAAGTTACATCAAGTAGTGCACCTTGATGTACTTTCAATTCTAAAATCTGTAAGTTCAAAGTTATATTTTACATTTTGCTGCTTTGAGTATAATTTATTTTATTTCATTAAAAGAACAAAAAAAGAACACTTTAAGTCAGATGGGAAGTGAAATATCTACTTTACCTTTGTTATGACAAAACCTTTTGTCACGTGTGATATAACAATGGGTATTATTACACATACCGATCATAGATTAAATTCTGAATTATATACTTTACCTATATATTTTTTGTTTTGTTACTTGTGACATAACAATGGGTACACTTGTGATATAACAATGGGTATTATTACACATGTTATATATCTAACTACATACTTTACCTATTTACATTTTGTTTTATGACTTGTGATATTACACATGTTATTCCGTCTTTGCATATTGCAGAGTTATCTTCTCTTGTGAGCAGGTAATGATTGTTACGTCATTGGTTTGTGTGAGAAAATGACGTCGTTTTTTCAAAAGTTAATGACGTTACTCTCACAAACAAATGACGTAACAATTTAATACCTGCTCACAAGAGCAGATAACTCTGCAATACGAAAAGACGGAACTTTCCAATTCTCCCTATTTTGGAGGGAGACCCTAAAACTGAACATTTCAACTGGTGAATTTGTTAACTTTTCCTGAATTCTTCTATCTAATGATCAAAAGATGCCATTCTAAAGTGTTATGTTTTCCTTATAATACACACATTTTATTTATGTTTTTAATTCTTAGCATGTGAAATCTCCCCAAAATTAGAAAGTTGAAAAGGTTGGCAAGTATGACAGTGGCTATTATTAATCAACAATGTGTGTAATGATATTTATTAATCTAATACACAGATCATAGAATTCTCCCATAACAGTTGTTCATACGTTATTCAAATATCACATATTTTTAGTCTTCTTGTGTATGCAGGTGTGATCTGATAGATCCTTCCAGAAAAGATAGGCTAATACACACATGCAGGTATTGATGTGTGTAAGTAAGTGAAGGTACCTAGGTCAGGCAAATACAACAGGTAAGGCCTGTTACAGTATTGATCCCTTACAGGTAAATATACCTGGTCAAGGATGTTGTCCATGTTTTGTCAGAGACTATCCAAATATTTACCATCATAGAGAAATTGACGTAGAACAGATAAAACTTATTTGGATCTACACATATATATCAACAAATATAGATGTTTAGTACATGTATATGGATTTTGCTTAATAATGCCATAGCACGGGTTTTTTTGCAGGAGGAGGTTTGAATGATCAATATTTCTTTATAACATGTACTTTGTTATTATCTGACGTGTGAGGTAGGTTAATTTTTAAAGTTATAAACTTAGTATACAATAAAACCATACATATTAATTTGTAATTGCTCTGTCTTGTGAAATAATTGGCTTGTTTCCAGCTGTTCACCAAATTTTGAGTGATAACTTTGACTAAAATTGTTTTATTTTTCAGAACAGCAGATTATTTATAAAAAAGCAAACTCTGCTGATGTAAAGCTATCTCCCAAGGTCATACCTAGACAATAGCTAACAACCATACAAACAGTGTCGACTCACACCAACCAGCTATAATTACCATATACAGATTACTTCCAACAATATCTGATATATAACCTTTCTATATTGACTACCTGACTATAACAACCATAAATAGAATGATAGCCTGTCTATATTGACCACCTGGCTATAACAACCATATGTAAAATGACAAACTGTCTATATCGACAACCTGGCTATACCAACCACATAGAATGATAGTCTGTCTATATTGACCACCTGGCTATAGCAACCATATTTAGAATGACAAACTGTCTATATTGACTAACTGGCTATAACAACCATTTACAGGATAACAACCTGTCTTTATTGACTTACTGGCTATTACAACCACTAGTTGTCTTCATTGACTAACTGACTATAAAAACCATATATAGAATGACAACCTGTCTATATTGACTATCTGGCTATACCAACCATTAACAGGATGACAGCCTATCTATATTGACTACCTGGATATTACAACCATATATGTAGTATGACAAATTGCCTATATTGACTATCTGGCTTTACCAACCATTTACAGGATGACAGCCTGTCTATATTGACTACCTGGCTATTACAACCATATATACAGAATGACAAACTGTCTATATTGACTACCTAGCTTTTACAGACATTTATTAAATACTAACTAATAAATACGTTTTTTTTTGTATATGCGATACGACACGATTGCTCTAACCCATATCAGCCCTCGCCGTATCACACCCCAAAACCTGTATCAGCACGCAAAACCCATATCACACCCCTTTTGGAAAAAAAAATTGTTTTTCAATATTTCAAAAATGAAATAAATCATAAGATAGTAGTTTTTATTAGTAAGTATGTAATAAACAGAATAAAACATGCCTTTTTCCATATCACACCCAGTATCAACCCTCGACCATATGTAGAATGACAACCTGTCTATATTGACCACCTGGCTAAACAACCATATATAGAAGGACAAACTGTCTATATTGCCTATCTGGTTATAACAACCATTTACAGAATGACAAACTGTCTATTTTGACTGTCTGGCTATAAGAATCATTTACACAATTCCCTAAATTAATATCTTATATGTGTCACTCCCTAGGATTGTTGACCACTTAACCTTGACCTTTCACCCCTGGCTATCTTTGTGTAAAAGGAGAGGACTTTCTAACTCTAGATGTGTGTTGACTGATCACTGAAGCTACCTTGTCATAGTTGAGTCACGTTTCACAATAAAATGAAATAAAATTAGACAATGTATAAACATTGCTGAAGTATGTTGTATGGTACAGCACATGTGTAATAAAAAAGTGACAAATCAGACACAGGTGTTAGCCGTAATGTGACCTTGTGTGCTACATGATTTACTGCCTAACAACCATTAAACAATCTTTACAATGACAGTTCATGGCTGATCATTTTGCCAATACACTGACAATAATTACTAGCTTCTCTCATTTTTCATGATAATATACATATATATTTTAATCTAAGAGGGCAAAATCAGACAAAGATATTTAAGTAAGGTTGATTATTTAAGTGAGGGTGAGTGCTCTTTTTATTTCTCTAAAGGATGACACAGCTGTGTGCTGGAAATTGTTGTTTCCCTGGAAGGACGGACCAGGTCTATGGGCATTGTAGCCTTGCACAATTTGTTTTTTTTACTTTTTCACAAAAGAAGCTGCTCTGATGTGAAAATAAACAGTTTAGATGCTTACCAGCTATCAAAACACACAGGTTCAGGCAGGGACAGTATACGTCCCTCAAAACACACGGGTTCAGGCAGGGACAGTATACGTCCCTGGTTCAGGCAGGGACAGTATACGTCCCTCACTCACTCTGACTAGACACACAGGTTCAGGTAGGGACAGTATACGTTCCTGGTTCAGGCAGGGACAGTATACGTCCCTGGTTCAGGCAGGGACAGTATACGTCCCTCACTCACTCTGACTAGACACACAGGTTCAGGTAGGGACAGTATACATCCCTGGTTCAGGTAAAGTTCAGAAATCGTAGGATTTCCTTAATTAAAAGAAAGAAAGGCATATCAAAAATTATACTGAACTTAATTTCTATATTATAAATGACATGTCATTGACATCTTAGAATTTTTTATTCATCTGATACTAAAAAACTTGTTACAACTGTACAGTTCATAAATTGCAAATCTTCAAATTTTGGAATAAAGAACATTTTTAAATCATCCAGGTACTTAACACACCAATATGGTATATTACAATTTAGTAAAGACCATAACCTGATATTGTTTAGTTTAAGGATCTCTGTAATGTAGGCAAAACACTGGAGAGTTCCACTAGCATACAGTTGTTATCCATAGAGTTACCTGGTATAGATATAACTGTAGGGGACTCAGGGCTAGGGTACAAGTATTGACCAGGTATCTTACTGTAAAATAAAAAAAATCGTTTATTTTGTAGGTAACAAAAATCCATGAGATTAAATCCCCACGAAAATGTAAATTTGGTATGATATAGATAGGGGAAAATCAGAAATCAGCGAAATATAATGTCCTTGAAACAGGCTACTATATGAAAACCACGAAATTTAAACCCCACGAAAATAAATGATTCTACAGTAGTTGAAGCAACAATATAATGATGAGGTCAAGGTTAACAAACAATGTTGCTGATATTTGTTGTTCATATTATATATTATCTTCATTATTTTTTGTTAACCCTCTCATCCCTATATATAACTTTAGTAGACTGTACCATGCATTGATCTGGATGTGTCCATTATGGTCTACAGTGGTGTTAGGGTTAATGATACTTCCACAAGGTATTGTTTCTTTTCAGAATTCATTTATCACAGCTATAGCCATGCAGAGAAACAATATTGAATGCATAGTTACAGATTTTAGCAGTTGTACATTGTTCATTGATCTACCACAGCATAAAAATCAAACATGAGCAAGGCTATTTAACTTGCTGTATAATGGCTTATATCAGATAAAATGGCCTGCATATCAACTTGTGATATGATGAGTCCTAGTTGCTGATATGATGGCCTTGGTTTATTTGATAGGAAAGGTCCTGTGTCATGTGAACAGTTGGACACTAATTGTTTATGTTCAGATTCTATCAACAATCAGCTATCAACATTAGACATGATTGTCAGGGATCATCTCCCTGTGTTATATCACAGCTATCAACATTAGGCATGATTGTCAAGGATCATCTCCCTGTGTTATATCCCAGCTATCAACATTAGGCATGATTGTCAAGGATCATCTACCTGTGTTATATCACAGCTTTCAACATTAGGCATGATTGTCAAGTATCATCTACCTGTGTTATATCACAGCTTTCAACATTAGGCATGATTGTCAAGGATCATCTACCTGTGTTATATCACAGCTTTCAACATTAGGCATGATTGTCAAGGATCATCTACCTGTGTTATATCACAGCTTTCAACATTAGGCATGATTGTCAAGGATCATCTCCCTGTGTTATATCACAGCTATCAACGTTAGGCATGATTGTCAGGGATCATTTCCTGTGTTATATCACAGCTATCAACATTAGGCATGATTGTCAAGGATCCTCCTCCTGTGTTATATCACAGCTATCAACATTAGGCATGATTGTCAGGGATCATCTCCCTGTGTTATATCACAGCTATCAACATTAGGCATGATTGTCAGGGATCATCTCCCTGTGTTATATCACAGCTATCAACATTAGGCATGATTGTCAGGGATCATCTCCCTGTGTTATATCACAGCTATCAACATTAGGCATGATTGTCAGGGATCATCTCCCTGTGTTATATCACAGCTATCAACATTAGGCATGATTGTCAGGGATCATCTCCCTGTGTTATATCACAGCTATCAACATTAGGCATGATTGTCAGGGATCATCTCCCTGTGTTATATCACAGCTATCAACATTAGGCATGATTGTCAGGGATCATCTCCCTGTGTTATATCACAGCTATCAACATTAGGCATGATTGTCAGGGATCATCTCCCTGTGTTATATCACAGCTATCAACATTAGGCATGATTGTCAGGGATCATCTCCCTGTGTTATATCACAGCTATCAACATTAGGCATGATTGTCAGGGATCATCTCCCTGTGTTATATCACAGCTATCAACATTAGGCATGATTGTCAGGGATCATCTCCCTGTGTTATATCACAGCTATCAACATTAGGCATGATTGTCAGGGATCATCTCCCTGTGTTATATCACAGCTATCAACATTAGGCATGATTGTCAGGGATCATCTCCCTGTGTTATATCACAGCTATCAACATTAGGCATGATTGTCAGGGATCATCTCCCTGTGTTATATCACAGCTATCAACATTAGGCATGATTGTCAGGGATCATCTCCCTGTGTTATATCACAGCTATCAACATTAGGCATGATTGTCAGGGATCATCTCCCTGTGTTATATCACAGCTATCAACATTAGGCATGATTGTCAGGGATCATCTCCCTGTGTTATATCACAGCTATCAACATTAGGCATGATTGTCAGGGATCATCTCCCTGTGTTATATCACAGCTATCAACATTAGGCATGATTGTCAGGGATCATCTCCCTGTGTTATATCACAGCTATCAACATTAGGCATGATTGTCAGGGATCATCTCCCTGTGTTATATCACAGCTATCAACATTAGGCATGATTGTCAGGGATCATCTCCCTGTGTTATATCACAGCTATCAACATTAGGCATGATTGTCAGGGATCATCTCCCTGTGTTATATCACAGCTATCAACATTAGGCATGATTGTCAGGGATCATCTCCCTGTGTTATATCACAGCTATCAACATTAGGCATGATTGTCAGGGATCATCTCCCTGTGTTATATCACAGCTATCAACATTAGGCATGATTGTCAGGGATCATCTCCCTGTGTTATATCACAGCTATCAACATTAGGCATGATTGTCAGGGATCATCTCCCTGTGTTATATCACAGCTATCAACATTAGGCATGATTGTCAGGGATCATCTCCCTGTGTTATATCACAGCTATCAACATTAGGCATGATTGTCAGGGATCATCTCCCTGTGTTATATCACAGCTATCAACATTAGGCATGATTGTCAGGGATCATCTCCCTGTGTTATATCACAGCTATCAACATTAGGCATGATTGTCAGGGATCATCTCCCTGTGTTATATCACAGCTATCAACATTAGGCATGATTGTCAGGGATCATCTCCCTGTGTTATATCACAGCTATCAACATTAGGCATGATTGTCAGGGATCATCTCCCTGTGTTATATCACAGCTATCAACATTAGGCATGATTGTCAGGGATCATCTCCCTGTGTTATATCACAGCTATCAACATTAGGCATGATTGTCAGAGATCATCTCCCTGTGTTATATCACAGCTAACAACAGTAGGCATGATTGCCAGGGATCATCTCCCTGTGTTATATCACAGCTATCAACATTAGGCATGATTGTCAGGGATCATCTCCCTGTGTTATATCACAACTTTTAACATTAGGCATGATTGTCAGTGATCATCTACCTGTGTTATATCACAGCTACTTACCCTCGTACATTAGACACCTACAATATAGAGGATCATGCACCATACTATATATGTAACAGGAGAGGAAAAATGCATCGCCAGACCGGGGTTCGAACCCGGGACCACCTGAACTCTAGACGGAGGCTCAACCAATCGAGCTATCTGGTTTCAGACGATCGACCCAGTCAAGTTCTGCTACATATATATCATATCTGCTATTAAGACCATCCCATGTTAAACAAATTTTACGTACAAATGTATCCAGAAAGCTACCTTCATGTGTAGAAGTAAGAATCCATTAACTTTCCCATTATAGGACATTAAAGACGAGATTGTTTGTACCTGGTGTTTTCCTGCTTTAGATCCTAGTCTTAATGGCTGTTGTGTACATGTAGCATTCACACCTTGACTTGAAAAGGGAACAACGATATTTTACAATTCACATTTTTATTATATTTTGCAATGTTGTCTATCACTTAAGATCTATTACATGGAAATCTCCTTAAATGGTTAACTTTTTTTATTTTATTTCTATAGCCTTGTCAGTGCTCAATATAACTGTGTAACAAACTTAGGCATGTACGTATATACACCACTGTGTATTACGGAATTCGAGGGAAATATTAATTTTCACATTAATGCATGAGGACACTGATTTACAGATAGAAATCTGCCATGAATATTAAATCTATGGACAATTACTAGTACACTGTATTGATAGAAGTGTCCTATTATAGTAAACGTCATGATCTCATTACTGAAATGTACTTTTACAGCTCTGACATTGATGGTGGCGGGCTTACTACTTCTGGAAACTTAACTATCCTGAGAAGACAAGGGAGAAACCCAAAGTTATGTCCTAATGAGTGGTCTGGTAGGTACCTGTATAAATGTCTTGTCCTAATGAGTGGTCTGGTAGGTACCTGTATAAATGTCTTGTCCTAATGAGTGGTCTGGTAGGTACCTGTATAAATGTCTGGAAGAAGACTATCCATTCATAGAAATAGTATTTGCCTCCTGTGAAATAGCTATAACGTGTAAGGCAGAAGTGTTCTGACCGTGTGTTGTATATCTGTTAGACTAACTCAATAACCAGGTTATGGATGTGGGATATTTTTATACAGGTGTAACATGGTGTTGTGAAGCATGGTAAAATGAACCGCGGTTCATATTACGATAATGGTGAAATGAACCGCGGTCCATATTACCATTATGGTACCAAGAACCAACCCTTCATGGTGAAATGAAGGGTTCCATCGATTTCTATTCTGACAAACTTTTTTCCATTCGTTTTCTTTAAGTTTACTTCAACTTGATGTATGCTATCTGAAAACCATAAAAATTAAGTCTGTAGTAGAGAAATTTAGGGTGGGGCAGGGACACTGTAGTGAAGCACCCTGCCCCACCCTAATTTTCCCTACCCCAGACTTGATTTCTGTGATTTTCATATTCAGGACATCAAACTTATATGTAATCTTAACCAGATTTGGTTTAGAAAAGTCAATTATTATTTTTGTTGCTAAAACCCTTCATTTCACCATTATGATAAAGTGAAGCGCCCCTGCCCCACCCTAAATTTCTCTACCCCAGACTTAATTGCTATTTTTTTCATATTCAGGACATCAAACTGATGTAATGTAAAACAGATTTGGTTTTAAAAAGTCAAATAGAAAAAAAAAATGCTAAAACCCTTCATTTCACCATTATGATAAAGTGAAGCGCCCCTGCCCCACCCTAAATTTCTCTACCCCAGACTTAAGTTTTGTCATTTCAGATAGAATATATCAAATTGAAGTAAACCTAAAGAAAATGAATGGGAAAAAAAGTTGTCAGAAAAGAAATCATTGGAACCCTTCATTTCACCATGGGGCGGTTCATATTAACATAATGGTAATATGAACTGCGGTTCATTTCACCATGGCTTTCATGTTACCTTACTACACCAGTAAGGAACCTTTGACACAGGTAAATCAGTGGAAACATGTCTATTAATGACATTTAGAACAAAAGTGACCCCATTCTGTCAACGGGTCTCTCATACACAAGGTCCTGTTGAGCTTCTGGAAACTCAAAAACAAGGTACGTTATAGACTGTCTGTACATACCTAGGTTTCTACGCACCCTGGTATGAGGCCACATCAGACATGATAACCTGCTTGCACTAACCCTGTAGAAAAGATTTGGCTGTACCACTAAATTTTGACACTCATTTTCAAAACAAATTTCTATTAAGCAGTTCAACTGTATGAATTATGCATTGCACAAGACTCTATTTTTTATCAAAAGGTATTCCCATTTTTTAAATTTAATAAAAAAAAAAAAAAAGTGTTATTATTACTTATCCCTGTGCGACCAGCATGTAATATTGTTAGTACTACTTGTCTTTGTTAGACCATTATGTAAGAGTGTTAGTATTCCTTGTCTGTGTGGGACCAATATGTAATAGTGTTAGGACTACTTGTCTGTGTGGGACCAGCATGTAATATTGTTAGTACTACTTGGCTGTGTTAGACCAGCATGTAATAGTGTTAGTATTACTTGTCTGTGTTGAACCAGCATGTAATAGTGTTAGTACTACTTGTCTGTGTTAGACCAGCATGTAATAGTGTTAGTATTACTTGTCTGTGTTAGACCAGTGTGTAATAGTGTTAGTATTACTTGTCTGTGTGGGACCAGTATGTAATAGTGTTAGTACTACTTGTCTGTGTGGGACCAGCATGTAATAGTGTTAGTACTACTTGTCTGTGTGGGACCAGTATGTAATAGTGTTAGTACTACTTGTCTGTGTGGGACCAGTATGTAATAGTGTTAGTACTACTTGTCTGTGTGGGACCAGTATGTAATAGTGTTAGTACTACTTGTCTGTGTGGGACCAGTATGTAATAGTGTTAGTACTACTTGTCTGTGTGGGACCAGTATGTAATAGTGTTAGTACTACTTGTCTGTGTTAGACCAGCATGTAATAGTGTTAGTACTACTTGTCTGTGTTAGACCAGCATGTAATAGTGTTAGTACTACTTGTCTGTGTTAGACCAGCATGTAATAGTGTTAGTACTACTTGTCTGTGTTAGACCAGCATGTAATAGTGTTAGTACTACTTGTCTGTGTTAGACCAGCATGTAATAGTGTTAGTACTACTTGTCTGTGTTAGACCAGCATGTAATAGTGTTAGTACTACTTGTCTGTGTTAGACCAGCATGTAATAGTGTTAGTACTACTTGTCTGTGTTAGACCAGCATGTAATAGTGTTAGTACTACTTGTCTGTGTTAGACCAGCATGTAATAGTGTTAGTACTACTTGTCTGTGTTAGACCAGCATGTAATAGTGTTAGTACTACTTGTCTGTGTTAGACCAGCATGTAATAGTGTTAGTACTACTTGTCTGTGTTAGACCAGCATGTAATAGTGTTAGTACTACTTGTCTGTGTTAGACCAGCATGTAATAGTGTTAGTACTACTTGTCTGTGTTAGACCAGCATGTAATAGTGTTAGTACTACTTGTCTGTGTTAGACCAGCATGTAATAGTGTTAGTACTACTTGTCTGTGTTAGACCAGCATGTAATAGTGTTAGTACTACTTGTCTGTGTTAGACCAGCATGTAATAGTGTTAGTACTACTTGTCTGTGTTAGACCAGCATGTAATAGTGTTAGTACTACTTGTCTGTGTTAGACCAGCATGTAATAGTGTTAGTACTACTTGTCTGTGTTAGACCAGCATGTAATAGTGTTAGTACTACTTGTCTGTGTTAGACCAGCATGTAATAGTGTTAGTACTACTTGTCTGTGTTAGACCAGCATGTAATAGTGTTAGTACTACTTGTCTGTGTTAGACCAGCATGTAATAGTGTTAGTACTACTTGTCTGTGTTAGACCAGCATGTAATAGTGTTAGTACTACTTGTCTGTGTTAGACCAGCATGTAATAGTGTTAGTACTACTTGTCTGTGTTAGACCAGCATGTAATAGTGTTAGTACTACTTGTCTGTGTTAGACCAGCATGTAATAGTGTTAGTACTACTTGTCTGTGTTAGACCAGCATGTAATAGTGTTAGTACTACTTGTCTGTGTTAGACCAGCATGTAATAGTGTTAGTACTACTTGTCTGTGTTAGACCAGCATGTAATAGTGTTAGTACTACTTGTCTGTGTTAGACCAGCATGTAATAGTGTTAGTACTACTTGTCTGTGTTAGACCAGCATGTAATAGTGTTAGTACTACTTGTCTGTGTTAGACCAGCATGTAATAGTGTTAGTACTACTTGTCTGTGTTAGACCAGCATGTAATAGTGTTAGTACTACTTGTCTGTGTTAGACCAGCATGTAATAGTGTTAGTACTACTTGTCTGTGTTAGACCAGCATGTAATAGTGTTAGTACTACTTGTCTGTGTTAGACCAGCATGTAATAGTGTTAGTACTACTTGTCTGTGTTAGACCAGCATGTAATAGTGTTAGTACTACTTGTCTGTGTTAGACCAGCATGTAATAGTGTTAGTACTACTTGTCTGTGTTAGACCAGTATGTAATAGTGTTAGTACTACTTGTCTGTGTTAGACCAGCATGTAATAGTGTTAGTACTACTTGTCTGTGTTAGACCAGCATGTAATAGTGTTAGTGTAGTCCTAGTTGTTATTTTAGGACCAGCATGCTCTTTTTTAAAGTCACATTTTCCTATACAGTTCTAGAAATATGACATTTATTTGAAAAGGTTTCCTTCCCTATAAGATGATTTATGGCAAATTATTTCAGCACCAATTGATAGATCATACCATCCTGACATTCTGTGACCTGGAAGTGTTTCTAGGCTTGACATTTGGTAATTAAGGATTCGGCTAGCTGTATATAATAAAATTATGGCATTGTTGTTTTTTTTTTTTATCTTTGAGTCCTAATATACACTCAAGGACTCTTATTTATTCTACAAGATCAAGAAAAAAAGTGTCAGCAAAGGTCTGTACATTGTGTAACACAGGGCAGTATTGTTTTCTTTGTTTCTGCACATAGGTCAGTTTTTGCTGCATTTCTTCTTTAACTTGTTTTAATCTTGTGCCTTAAAAGATATTGTATAACCTTAAATAATTGCTGTTGAATTAAGACACCTTGTTCGGTGTTTAAAAGATGATCCTAAAAGGGCCTATATTATCACCTGTTATTTAATGCTTTAACACGTCTCACATCTATGACCTTCAAATTTGGTCAAGGTCAAATTTATTTCAACATGTTTTACTAAACATTATCATAATTATATTCTTTCTATTCTTCTTTAATTCTCTTTGATGGAATGTTATCTCAGCAAGGTAAGGGCCAAATACTACTAGCTCTTTGGACTTAAGGACCTTAAGAAGAAGTTGATTCCAGTCCTTTACATATTTGACCTCTGTGTCCAAGAAAGTGGGTCAAGGTAATTTATCTTGACAAACTTGAATATGATCCTTCATACCAGCAAAAATATATCACTTCAAAAATCTAGTGGATAATTCAAAGAAGTCATTTGAATTTTTATTTCAATGCATTTGTCCTCTGTGATCTTGAAAGTGAATCATTAGATAATTATATAAACTTTATTTATTTTACAACAATTATTAAACAAGTTATTTCAAACTGAAATAATCACTCTTATTGGCCTAGATGTTAGCTCCCAGGGCGTCTTATAATGGGAGGAAACCAGAGTACTCGGAGAAAACCAATGTGGTTCGGCAGTTGACCCAATACCTTTTCATGTCCTATCGGGGAAATACTCAAGGCGAGTATGTTGTCCAATGCTCCAGATAATTCACTTGAGCAAATTAGAGGCTAATCGAATCAGCATCCTATAGGCCAAGTGTCATATTCCTTGTTCTCTTGGTTGACCCGAAGTAGTTGCTTTAAAATCTTAACACGTGTAATCCAAGTGACCTTGAAAGTAAGTAAAGGTAATTTATTTGAACCAACTTTGTAGCCGTCTCTAGTAGACCTATCATCTGAATGGACACATATCATTACCTGAGACCTCTTGTTTAGCCAGGAGAAGTTGTTTGAATGAACAGTTGACACCAGATGTACGGAACACGCACACTAATTCATTGAAGATTATGGGCACTTCATGCAAAGTGAGCTTAAAATATGAAACCAGTTACTATTTATGTTGATGACATTAAATATGAATATCAATTTAATCATCATAAATAATTGTTTTTGTTCATTCTGTAAGCACTGCCGGTTTCTGGTCTTCCATGTTTAGTGCTAGAATATGTGTGAGATTTACTACCTTCATTAAGCCCAGCACAGGTCAGGGTCACCCACTTGTAATTCTCAACCTGTTTTGTAAATTATTATATGATTTATAACAATATAGCTGTAATGTTAACATTTGATTTAAAACATCTTTTCAAGTGATTAAATTCTAGAAGTTGAAGGTCAAAGGTTCATATCAGATCCGTTTGTAAATATTACAACTGGTTCAGTAATGTCAGTATATTTATTGGACAGTGTATAAAAATGTAATGTTTCATATACATTGTGTTTGTATCACAAGTGTAATATCAAAGGAAATTGTATATATGGATCATGTATTACAGTTCCAGCACACTACCAGGTATGTCATTCCTGTTACATTTGGTGTCCCTGGCCCGCCCTTAGTTAGGACCTGGGTGGTGGTGTCCGAGGCCCGCCCTGAGTTAGAACCCAGGTGGTGGTGTTCATGCAGGACAACACATTTAAACAAGAGGTCCAAGAAAGCTGGGTCCACGTCCCGAGGCTGGGTACGTTGGTGCTCAGTGCGTATGTGATCATTTCGGGGGTATGATTGTGGCGCGCTGGGCGTCATCGTAGCAGAAGGCTTTCACAGTAGCTCCAATTTGAGCCAACCTGTTTGCCGTGGGTTGCATCTCGTATTCCTGGGGAAAGAAGATCCTGGTAGCTGAGCAGAGTCGGAATCACTGTCAAACTCTTGATAGGAAGGAGACATGATCCGATATTCTGCAACATACTGCTTTGGCTTCGGACTCTGGGTAGACGAGAGGTGATATGGGCCCTCTATCACCAATCGGCTGGTCACGCCGAGCCCTTGGTTTACATACTCCCAAGAAGGCGGTGGCTCAGGGTCAATCGCGAGAGTATACTCTTTCAAATAGTATGTATATTCTTACGAGTATACTATTCTATGTATCTCCGACACTTGGCGCTGGATATCCGCGTCACACCAGTGTCCCCTTGTTGGGCTCCGTGGCGGGTGGAGGCATAGATCGTGAAACAAACAAATATACACATGGGTAAAGATAAAAACCACCAAAACGACGGACATACCAAAATCAGGAACGATGACCCTAGCTCAAAAACAACACAAAACGCAACACAGAACACCCAATTCCCGCAATTCCTTGTGATGACCTCCACACAGAGTGGTAAAACAACGGCCGCGTTGTCGCCACTTCTGTTGAGGAAGGGCATCCAGGGAATCGCAGGGGATGTGAAATCCGTTAAGCCATTGGGATCGGGCGATCTCCTTATAGAGGTTTATCGCCAACAACAGGCGATGAACCTACTCGGAACAACCAGTTTTGCCGGCATCGGTGTCAGTGTGAAACCACACTCATCACTTAATTGCAGCAAGGGGGTAATCAGGTGCCCAGCCTTGCGCAATGACACCGATGAAGACATACTGGCATATTTCCAGGAGGAGAGCGTCCCGGTCTCTGAGGTGAGGCGGATGGTGATCAGGAGAAACAATGATACAATCAAAACAAACACCTTCATCATCACTTTTTCAACGCCAACACTACCCCAAATACTAACAATCGGATACCAGAGGTACAACGTTTCCGTCTACATCCCAAATCCATTGCGATGCCGAAACTGTCAGAAGTACGGTCATCACGAAAAGCGATGTAGACGAAAATCGATCTGCCAGTATTGTGGCCGTGAGGGTCACACCGAGCAAAATGACTGTGACATCGCCAACCTGCGCTGTGTCAACTGTGAGGGGAAGCACGCTGCCTCTTCTCGCGACTGCCCTACCTGGAGCCAGGAGAGGGAGATATTACGGGTTAAATATACCCGAGGTGTCTCTTTCCCCGAGGCCAGGAGGATAGTCGGGAGTGCAGACATTGCTACACCCTCTTACGCACAAGTGACTCGAGGCAAGGCGCCGGTTGACAGTGTCACGGTCAAGGATGCTTCGGTTCAAGTTTCTGAAGACATACCTGCCTGGGGCTCACAAGTCCCAGACATGGCTGGTCAACAGAACTTGAAAATCCTCACGGGGGACCCATCCCGTTTCACGAC
>NW_018407003.1:84724-85683 GCF_002113885.1 Mizuhopecten yessoensis | reverse complement strand
CCTGGTGAAGGACAGACTGAGAAGCTGGGAGACACTGGTTCAATCCCTGGTGAAGGACAGACTGAGAAGCTGGGAGACACTGGTTCGATCCCTGGTGGAGGACAGACTGAGAAGCTGGGAGACACTGGTTCAATCCCTGGTGAAGGGCAGACTGAGAAGCTTGGAGACACTGGTTCGATTCCTGGTGAAGGACAGACTGAGAAGCTGGGAGACACTGGTTTGATTCCTGGTGACGGACAGACTGAGAAGCTGGGAGACACTGGTTCAATCCCTGGTGAAGGACAGACTGAGAAGCTGGGAGACACTGGTTTGATCCCTGGTGGAGGACAGACTGAGGAGCTGGGAGACACTGGTTCAATCCCTGGTGGAAACACACTACTCTCTTTCCTATTACAAAAGTTTCATAAAAATAATAACATGTACAGAATTCATTGAAAAAATGTTACAAAACGTACCCTGTAGATAGATCTCTTTCCAGAAGTTGTCAGGGCAAGGTTTTATATCTTATCAGTCCTTTTAATTGATTCTCTCTTGCACATTTAGCTGGTACTTTGTATAAATTGTTTTTTGGTGTTTCTGCGTCATCCATCACTGTTTACCCCAGGCCCCTTTTACACTATAAGTGTTTATTATATTTCAATGGGAGAGATTAGGTTTGAAGTTTTAACAAATCATACTGTTAAACTTGTATTATTTGTTCTCCTAATTTTTTATGAAAATAACATGTTTAATTCTTATCTTTGTAGTTTTTCCATTTCTCTTTAAAAGCATGATGTTTTAGTTGAGATAAACCTGTATTTTTTCATCTGCCCCCTAAGATTGTTTGTATAGAGATACAGGGTAGGTTATGGAGACAGAAAGATGGTAGGTTATAGAGACAAAAAGAGTGTAGGTTATGAAGACAAAAAAGAGGGTAGGTTATGGAGACAAAAAGAAGGTAGGTTATGGAGATAAAAAGC
>NW_018407003.1:83185-83419 GCF_002113885.1 Mizuhopecten yessoensis | reverse complement strand
AAAAAGAGGGTAGGTTATAGAGACAAAAAGAGGGTAGGTTATAGACACAAAAATAGGTTAGGTTATAGAAACAAAAAGACAGTAGGTTATGGAGACAAAAAGAGGGTAGGTTATGGAGACAAAAATAGGTTAGGTTATAGAGACAAAAAGAGGGTAAGTTATAGAGACAAAAAGAGGGTAGGTTATAGAGACAAAAAGAGGGTAGGTTATAGAGACAAAAAGAGGGTAGGTTAT
>NW_018407003.1:82979-83056 GCF_002113885.1 Mizuhopecten yessoensis | reverse complement strand
GAGACAAAAAGAGGGTAGGTTATAGAGACAAAAAGAGGGTAGGTTATAGAGACAAAAAGAGTGTAGGTTATGGATAT
>NW_018407003.1:81507-81580 GCF_002113885.1 Mizuhopecten yessoensis | reverse complement strand
GACAAAAAGAGGATAGGTTATAGAGTTGGAAAGAGGGTAGGTTATCGAGACAAAAAGCGGGTCGGTTATAGAC
>NW_018407003.1:61034-79011 GCF_002113885.1 Mizuhopecten yessoensis | reverse complement strand
AAAGAGGGTAGGTTATAGAGACAAAAAGAGGGTAGGTTATAGAGTCAGTTCATCACTCTATGTGGGGCACACATTATCAAATTTTGTATTGGAGTGTAGTATTTCTTTGTTGGAGTGTGAATACTGAAATCTCAGTTGTGCACTATTATAACACAGAGACATGACCTCCATGTACTGTTTCATCAACTAATGCCAGATGTGAATACCTCTTGGCTTGTCCTCCATTATAAATAGAGTTATGGTGCTTTTTGCTGACTTGCATTTTCATTTGAAATTTGCTGTTAAGTAAACAGTTTACATGTTCAAAACATGTCTGGGTTTGGAATAAAAAATCATGTATCCTTTATCCTGGGTGGATAAAAGTAGAAACAACCTATCAAAAACATTAGCATTGGATCTAAAGTGGAGAGCTGGCATGAACACAACCATACTTTAGCTATCAAAAGAAATTCAATGTGTTTATTATGCTAAATCTAGGTTAAATGGCACACGTACAATGATATCAGGGAAGCCTTCCTGGAGAGTGTCCCCGCTAGTGATACAAACCAGCTTTATCGTATTGAAAAGCTTGTGATTGTTTGCTGTCTTGCATGTCTTGTGGTTTCTTGTGAGTATCTGGCTATCAGTGATGGGGAAACTGGGCCGAGATTGATGTGTAAACGGATGCCAAACAGGACATTGAAGTACTTAAAATAAACCTTTCGATTTCACAGTTAGAATGACAGAGGTCAACTAGCATTAATGTAGACGTGACATCAGAAGCGATAATGTTTCAGTAAACTGATTTTAAGTAGATAAAACTGTATTATTTTTCTAGCTTGATAACCTCCCCGCCTTACATGTATTCAGAGACTTGATTGGGTGTTGCTGACCTTGACCAAGTTTATCTCAGACCGTATGCCAGTTTGCCTTACTTTAGCTTCTCGACTTACCTTTCATTACCTTTAGTATACAAATGTGGTAAACTGACTTACACAGTAGGAAATGTGTTTACCATTAACTGAGTATAACGATAACATTAATATGACTTGTCATTAGTGCAGTCTACATTATATCAGGTTACTCTGTCCTGCCATTGAAGGAAACAAATATTGTGGAAAAAAGTCAATGGCAGATAAAGTTAGATAGAGACAATTAGGGCTGGATAGATTGGCTTGGATATTGGTACATTATAGGTATAAACTATAACCGTTTGCATATATACAGTGTACAATGAGGTTAACATGGTAGTTCAGGAAGAAAATATTACAGTAAATTAAGTCAAAGTAACCACACTGTATTGCGTTATATCTCGAAGGGAAACTGTAATATTAGTTATGATAATAATTAATTTGATATAGAATATATTTTTCCAAAAGTTTAAGATTGTAAAAATAAAATCAACAAAATTGTGTATCTTTGAATATAAATATTCAAAGACATCAATATAAATATTCAAAGACATGAATATAAATATTCAAAGACAATCCCAGATGAAATTGCTAATATCATATGTGATTTCATTTTTAATGTAAAAGTGTTCAATATTAAATTAACATACATTTGAAAATGCAATAACTTTTAAAAGCTGCAAAAAGTGAGGTTTAGCTATAATTTATACATGTACATTTATAAAGTATATCGTTTAGATCAACAAGCCAGGTTTTTTCCTTGGCCCCGGATGCTGAAGTTGCTACATATATTTACGCTGACTCCAAAGAGTGTTCAAGTTTATGTTGTTATGTCTGGGACACATGAGTGCCGCTCCCCTAAACATTGGTGTGTCTAGGAGACAGAGAGCTCTGCAGCCCTCAAATGTTTCTGCTCCTGACGGCCCTTGTAGAAATACATTGACAAGCTAGGGTCAAGGAACTTTGCAGTCTTAGACCTTCTTTGAAAACAGTCACATGTGGTAGCTGTTTACATAAAATGTAATACAAGGCATTTAGTTTAGAAGTAAGTTTCCAATTAGAAAGGGAAACAGTTTTGTTGAGAATGTTTTGTCTTATAGTCAGCAGAATTTTGCTGGAAGGCTTGTGGTTAGTGTACACTCTTAATCATAGTTTTGTGGTCTGCTGGTTTTTTGTACCTCTAACTGAAATCTGCTTTTGAATATCTGAATATAAAATTAAAATATTTAAATGTAGGTAAAACCTTAATAAGATACATTTAGTACAAAGCTAGATTAGCATGTTTACACAGCAAACTATTGATTTGGACCAGGTTTTTACATGTTGCCCACGTGTGTTTGCCTGACAGCTAGGGATACATTTTTAATTTATGATTATGAAAAAGAATACTTGTATTCCAGGAAAAATGCTCAGTGAAATAGGAAAGCTCTAAAAAGCTTGATAAGGTATTTTGTTAAGAACATTGTACAGTTTCAGTTAAATTATGCTGTGTTAATCAATACACAGAATGTCTGAATTTTTATTAATTTTCTAGAATGACATATGTTTCAGGATTTTATATGAATAGATCAAATATCGTTACAGTATAATGCGTTTTAACAAAAGCTCGTAGAAAATTACTCTTAATTATTGATCATCAATTAATATTATATGTTTCATAAATTTCAATGTCAGATTGTTGTGCAGTTAAATGTCATATAAATATTGGCTTATTTCCTGGAGGATTGTAATAAACCATTCACTGTGGAGCTACATGCCAGCAGCTACAAAAACACAGCATTCTCTACCGTAAAATTGTTTTTTATTCAATAAGAGATATGATTAAAGGGAAATTCCAAGGTTTCACATTCATGATAAACAATGTGAAAGAAACATTTCAATAACTTCTATAATTTACTACAAATACTTGTTTTTGAATTCTGAACATGACGTGTATCTAATGTATTTCACTACTACGGCTTCAGTATAGAGCGTGAGTGAGCATACATTTTAAGATAACAAATTTCATTCAATAACTTTTTATTTTTTAAGATTCGATGGATGTTTATGAATTAAAAAGGATTTAACAATGAAAAATTAATAGACTGTAACATTGTTGGAGTAACCAAGTATAAGATGGTCTCATTTTTCCTTCAGTGTTGAGTGTTGACCTTCACAATTCCTGTATTGTTTTTCAGTGTTGATGACCTCACAGTTCCTGAATTGTTTTTCAGTGATGTTGACCTGACAATTTGCCAATGGTTCTACAGTGTTGTGTGTTGATCTTGACAGTTTGTCAATGGTTCTTCAGTGTTGGGAGTTGACATTGACAGTTTGTAAATGGTTCTACAGTGCTGTGTATGACCTTCACAGTTGCTGAATTGTTTTTCAGCGATGTTGACCTTCACGGTTCCTGAATTGTTTTCCAGTGATGTTGACCTGACAATTTGCCAATCGTTCTACGGTGTTGTGTGTTGACCTGGACAATTTGCCAATCGTTCTACGGTGTTGTGTGTTGACTTGACAATTTGCCAATGGTTCTTTCACGGTTACTGAATTATTTTTCAGTGATGATGACCTCACACTTACTGAATCGTTTTCAGTGATGTTGACCTGACAATTTGCCAATGGTTAGTTACTGAATTGTTTATCAGTGATGTTGACCTGACAATTTGCCAATGGTTCTTTAGTGTTGTGTGTTGACCTTGACAATTTGTCCATGGTTCTACAGTGTTGAGAGATGACTTTGACAATTTGTCAATGGTTCAACAGTTTTGTGTGTTGACTTTGACAATTTGTCAATGGTTCTTCAGTGTTGTGTGTTGACCTTGACAGTTTGCCAATGGTTCTACAGTGTTGGGAGTTGACATTGACAGTTTGTAAATGGTTCTACAGTCTTCACGGTTACTGAATTATTTTTCAGTTATGTTGACCTTCACGGTTCCTGAATTGTTTTCCAGTGATGTTGACCTGACAATTTGCCAATGGTTAGTTACTGAATTGTTTATCAGTGATGTTGACCTCCCAGTTACTGAATTGCTTTTCAGTGATGATGCCCTTCACAATTCCTGTATTGTTTTTCAGTGTTGATGACCTCACAGTGCCTGAATTGGTTTTCAGTGATGATGGCCTCACAGTTCCTGAATTTGTTTTTCAGTGATGAATACCTTCACGGTTACTGAATTGGTTTTTCAGTGATGAATACATTCACGGTTACTGAAAAATAATTCAGTAACCGTGAAGGCCAACATCACTGAAAATCAATTCAGTAACTGTGAAGGTCATACACAGCACTGTAGAACCATTGACAATTTGTCAATGGTTCTTCAGTGTTGGGAGTTGACTTTGACAGTTTGTCAACCTCACAATTCTGAATTGTTTATCAGTGATGATGACCTTTACAGTTACTGAATTGCTTTTCAGTGATGATGACTTTCACGGTTACTGAATTATTTTTCAGTTATGTTGACCTTCACAATTCCTGAATTGTTTTCCAGTGATGTTGACCTGACAATTTGCCAATGGTTCAACAGTGTTGTGGGTTGACTTTGACAATTTGTCAATGGTTCAACAGTTTTGTGTGTTGACTTTGACAGTTTGTCAATGGTTCTCCAGTGTTGTGTGTTGACCTGGACAATTTGCCAATCGTTCTACGGTGTTGTGTGTTGACCTTGACAATTTGTCCATGGTTCTACAGTGTTGTGTGCTGACTTTGACAATTTGTAAATGGTTCTACAGTGTTGGGAGTTGACATTGACAGTTTGTAAATGGTTCTTCAGTGTTGGGAGTTGACTTTGACAGTTTGTCAATGGTTGTTTAGTGTTGGGATTTGACCTTGTCAGTTTGCCAATGGTTCTTTAGTGTTGTGTGTTGACCTTGACAATTTGTCCATGGTTCTACAGTGTTGGGAGTTGACCTTGACAGTTTGCCAATGGTTCTTTAGTGTTGTGTGTTGACCTGACAATTTGCCAATGGTTCAACAGTGTTGTGTGTTGACCTTGACAATTTGTCCATGGTTCTACAGTGTTTTGAGTTGACTTAGACAGTTTGTCAATGGTTCTTCAGTGTTGGGAGTTGACCTTGACAATTTTCCAATGGTTCTACGGTGTTGTGTGTTGACTTGACAATTTGCCAAATGATTCTACAGTGTTGTGTATTGACCTTGACAGTTTGCCAATGGTTCTACAGTGTTGGGAGTTGACCTTGACAATTTTCCAATGGTTCTACGGTGTTGTGTGTTGACTTGACAATTTGCCAATCGTTCTACGGTGTTGTGTGTTGACCTGACAATTTGCCAATCGTTCTACGGTGTTGTGTGTTGACCTTGACAATTTGTCCATGGTTCTACAGTGTTGAGAAATGACTTTGACAATTTGCCAATCGTTCTACGGTGTTGTGTGTTGACCTTGAAAAGTTGTCAATGGTTCAACAGTGTTGTGTGTTGCCTTTGACAACTTGCAAATGGTTCTTCAGTGTTGTGTGTTGACCTTGACAATTTTCCAATGGTTCTACGGTGTTGTGTGTTGACCTTGACAATTTGTCCATGGTTCTACAGTGTTGGGAGTTGCCCTTGACAGTTTGTCAATGGTTCTTCAGTGTTGGGAGTTGACCTTGACAATTTGTCCATGGTTCTACAGTGTTGGGAGTTGACATTGACAGTTTGTAAATGGTTCTTCAGTGTTGGGAGTTGACATTGACAGTTTGTAAATGGTTCTTCAGTGTTGGGAGTTGACCTTGACAATTTGTCCATGGTTCTACAGTGTTGGGAGTTGACCTTGACAGTTTGCCAATGGTTCTACAGTGTTGGGAGTTGACCTTGACAATTTTCCAATGGTTCTACGGTGTTGTGTGTTGACCTGACAATTTGCCAATGATTCTACAGTGTTGTGTGTTGACTTGACAATTTGCCAATGGTTCAACAGTGTTGTGTGTTGACCTTGACAATTTGTCCATGGTTCTACAGTGTTTTGAGTTGACTTAGACAGTTTGTCAATGGTTCTACAGTGTTGAGAAATGACTTTGACAATTTGCCAATGGTTCAACAGTGTTGTGGGTTGACTTTGACAATTTGTCAATGGTTCTTCAGTGTTGTGTATTGACCTTGACAGTTTGCCAATGGTTCTTTAGTGTTGTGTGTTGACCTTGACAATTTTCCAATGGTTCTACGGTGTTGTGTGTTGACCTTGAAAAGTTGTCAATGGTTCAACAGTGTTGTGGGTTGACTTTGACAATTTGTCAATGGTTCTTCAGTGTTGGGAGTTGACCTTGACAATTTGCCAATGGTTCTACAGAATTGTTTTTCAGTGAAGATGACCTCACAGTTACTGAATTGTTTTTCAGTGATGTTGACCTTCACAGTTCCTGAATTGTTTTTCAGTGATGATGACCTTCACAGTTACTGAATTGTTTTTCAGCGATGTTGACCTTCACAGTTACTGAATTGCTTTTCAGTGATGATGACCTTCACAGTTCCTGAATTGTTTTTCAGTGAAGATGACCTTCACAGTTTCTGAATTGTTTTTCAGTGATGATGACCTCACAGTTACTGAATTGTTTTTCAGTGATGTTGAACTTCACAGTTCCTGATTTGTTTTTCAGTGATGTTGACCTTCACAGTTACTGAATTGTTTTTCAGTGATGTTGACCTTCACAGTTCCTGAATTGTTTTTCAGTGATGATGACCTCACAGTTCCTGAATTGTTTTTCAGTGTTGACCTTTAAAAGACCAAAATTGTTCTACAGATTTGTTTGTTAACCTTGACAATACGCAAATTGATCCAAATTGTTCAAGTGTTGTGTGTTAATCTGGACAATTTTCCAATTGTTTTACAGTTTTTGTGTCGACCTTGACAATTTGCCAAATGATTCTACAGTGTTGTGTGTTGACCTTGACAATTTGCCAATCGTTCTACGGTGTTGTGTGTTGACCTTGACAATTTGCCAATGATTCTACAGTGTTCTGTGTTGACCTTGACAATTTTCCAATGGTTCTACGGTGTTGTGTGTTGACCTTGACAATTTGCCAAATGATTCTACAGTGTTGTGTGTTGACCTTGACAATTTGCCAATGGTTCTACGGTGTTGTGTGTTGACCTTGACAATTTGCCATTGTTTCTACAGTGTTGTGTGTTGACTTGACAATTAGCCAATGGTTCTATAGTGTTGTTTGTTGACTTTGACAATTTGCCAATGGTTCTACAATGTTGTGTGTTGACCTTGACAATTTGCCAATGGTTCTACAGTGTTGTGTGTTGACCTTGACAATTTGCCAATGGTTCAACAGTGTTGTGTGTTGACTTTGACAATTTGCCAATGGTTCTTCAGTGTTGTGTGTTGACTTGACAATTTGCCAATGGTTCTACAGTGTTGTCTGTTGACTTTGACAATTTGCCAATGCTTCTACAGTGTTGTGTGCTGACTTGACAGTTTGTCAATGGTTCTACAGTGTTGGGAGTTGACTTTGTTCGACAGTGTTGTGTGTTGACTTGACAGTTTGTCAATGGTTCTACAGTGTTGAGAGCTGACCTTGACAATTTGTCAATGGTTCTACAGTGTTGTGTGTTGACTTGACAGTTTGTCAATGGTTCTACAGTGTTGTGTGTTGACCTTGACAATTTGTCCATGGTTCTACAGTGTTGTGTGTTGACTTGACAGTTTGTCAATGGTTCTACAGTGTTGTGTGTTGACTTGACAATTTGTCAATGGTTCTTCAGTGTTGTGTATTGACTTGACAGTTTGTAAATGGTTCTACAGTGTTGTGTGTTGACTTTGACAATTTGCCAATGGTTCTACAGTGTTGGGAGTTGACCTTGACAATTTGCCAATGGTTCTACAGTGTTGTGTGTTGACCTTGACAATTTGTCAATGGTTCTTCAGTGTTGTGTGTTGACCTTGACAGTTTGTCAATGGTTCTACAGTGTTGAGAAATGACTTTGACAATTTGTCAATGGTTCTACAGTGTTTGGAGTTGACTTGACAGTTTGTCAATGGTTCTTTAGTGTTGTGTGTTGACTTGACAGTTTGTCAATGGTTCTACAGTGTTGTGTGTTGACCTTGACAGTTTGTCAATGGTTCTACAGTGTTGAGAAATGACTTTGACAATTTGTCAATGGTTCTACAGTGTTGAGAGATGACTTTGATAATTTGTAAATGGTTCTACAGTGTTGTGTGTTGACTTGACAGTTTGTCAATGGTTCTACAGTGTTTTGAGTTGACTTTGACAGTTTGTCAATGGTTCTACAGTGTTGGGAGTTGACTATGACAGTTTGTCAATGGTTCTACAGTGTTGTGTATTGACCTTGACAGTTTGTCAATGGTTCTACAGTGTTGTGTGTTGATCTTGACAGTTTGTCAATGGTTCTACAGTGTTGTGTGTTGACCTTGACAATTTGTCAATGGTTCTACAGTGTTGTGTGTTGACTTGACAGTTTGTCAATGGTTCTTCAGTGTTGTGTGTTGACTTGACAGTTTGTCAATGGTTCTACAGTGTTGAGAGATGACTTTGACAATTTGCCAATGGTTCTACAGTGTTGTGTGTTGACTTGACAGTTTGTCAATGGTTCTACAGTGTTGGGATTTGACTTTGACAGTTTGTCAATGGTTCTACAGTGTTGGGAATTGACTTTGACAATTTGTCAATGGTTCTACAGTGTTGGGAGTTGACCTTGACAGTTTGTCAATGGTTCTTCAGTGTTGTGTATTGATCTTGACAGTTTGTCAATGGTTCTTCAGTGTTGGGAGTTGACCTTGACAGTTTGTCAATGGTTCTTCAGTGTTGGGAGTTGACCTTGACAATTTGTCAATGGTTCTTCAGTGTTGTGTATTGATCTTGACAGTTTGTCAATGGTTCTTCAGTGTTGGGTGTTGACCTTGACAGTTTGTCAATGGTTCTACAGTGTTGTGTGTTGACCTTGACAGTTTGTCAATAGTTCTACAGTGTTGGGAGTTGACCTTGACAATTTGCCAATGGTTCTACAGTGTTGGGAGTTGACATTGACAGTTTGTAAATGGTTCTTCAGTGTTGGGAGTTGACCTTGACAGTTTGTCAATGGTTCTTCAGTGTTGTGTGTTGACCTTGCCAGTTTATCAATGGTTCTACAATGTTTTGTGTTGACCTTGACAATTTGTCAATGGTTCTACAGTGTTGTGTGTTGACCTTGACAGTTTGTCAATAGTTCTACAGTGTTGGGAGTTGACCTTGACAGTTTGCCAATGGTTCTTCAGTGTTGTGTGTTGACCTTGACAGTTTGTCAATGGTTCTTTAGTGTTGTGTGTTGACCTGACAATTTGCCAATGGTTCTACAGTGTTGTGTGTTGACTTGACAATTTGTCAATGGTTCTACAGTGTTGTGTGTTGACCTTGACAACTTGCCAATGGTTCTACAGTGTTGTGTGTTGACTTGACTATTTGCAAATGATTTTAGTGATTTTATTTGTTGTTCATTATTTTTGTTGTCAACTTTGATGATTGCATTAACGTAAAGAAAATTCCAATTAAAGTTTGATTTAATGTGTCAGTAAGGCCAGCTTGACTTAAATATGATTTTTTTTTTAATTTGGAATCCTTACAATGATGTCCATACAGCTTGCTGGCCATATTGGTAGCAATATTTGGTCAATTTTGTGATATGTTTGGCTGCTGAGAAATATAGCGCAGTAAAAAATATCTAAATGTCATTTCCATCATTTGGCGATAGAAGTTAGTGACACTTGAAAGGAACCCACATCAATTTTTTGACTCAGTATGATGTTATGTAGATATCAATATATATGGTTTTATTGCAGATATATCCCTGCAGAAAAAAAGGTGTACACTGCAGAAAAAAAAGATATACACCTGAATGGTAAGTACAGTATAAATACTTACATACACTAAAATAGTAAGTACATGTATAATTTACTATCCTGTGAGAAACACAAATCCATGAAGCCTTGATTTTACAATCTGAAGATTTTAGGGTTGGATTGCTGACGGTACAGTGAAATCCTTTTCCTATTCACCATAGAGATTTTTGGAGCACTTCCCAGAGTGGTCCCTGGGATAGAATTCAAAGATGTAGCAATGTCTCACATGTAGCCAAAAGACAGCTCTGTTGATACCTACAAAGTAAATTAGGTAACAAACAATTATAAGTGGAATGAAAGCTTATTAACTGGTATTGTACAAGATAATATTTGCATTTTCTTCCATTGTCCTTTATCCAAAATGAAAATAAATATTTTAGGTATTTCTGCTTATTTATTATGTGACATTTCCATAAGGCCATCAAAATTATGATAATTATTTTGTGTTCGTGACATATTGAAACTGATTTGATCAATCTAAATTCCAAATTACCTGGATAATTAATATTAATGAGGAAACCTATTGCTGAAAACTCTGTATAGATGCTTAAAATACAATTGCTTTGCGTTGCCATTTTATGAAACATAGTGGAGCCTCAGGAGGGAGGGATATGTCATGAGTATGTTGGTGTCAAGGTCAGAACTAATTGCTCTGTATAGATCTGAATTAGATTGTTCTGTTATTGTTTTTCAACACCAGAATGCAATAACTCAGTGGTTCCTGGTTAGGCCCAGTATGACCATGACATCAGTGATTGGATAAACAAAGACAATTTATTTTTAACTCTTTAAACACTTTTTTTCTGCTTTGCCAATTTCAGTATCACAATGACTTTGTGGTCCCCCCCCCCCCCCCCCCCTTTTTTTTGTATAAAATGATAGAAACTCAATTTAAAATGTTATATCTGAGCATGAATGTATTGACACTAGGGCGAATCTTAGAATGACATTTTGTTCTCCTAACACATACAAGTATATACTTTGTTGGATTAAATGTGATATGATTGAAATGTTTTACTAAACAGTAGTTTCTATTAGGTGGTTCTACTACAGGTGTGGTAAACCAGGTGATGACAGGGGGTCTATATTACCTGTAAGTTTTACTAAACAGTAGCTTCTATTAGGTGGTTCTACTACAGGTGTGGTAACCAGGTGATGACAGGTAGACTGTATTACCTGTAAGTTTGACTAAACAGTATTTCTATTAGGTGGTTCTACCACAGGTGTGGTAACCAGGTGATGACAGGTGGTCCATATTACCTGTAGGTTTTACTAAACAACAGTTTCTATTAGGTGGTTCTACTACAGGTGTGGTAACCAGGTGATGACAGGTGGTCTATATTCCCTGTAATTTTGACTAAACAGCAGTTTCTATTGGGTGGTTCTACTACAGGTGTGGTAGACCAGGTAATGACAAGTAGACTATATTACCTGTGAGTTTGACTAAACAGCAGTTTCTATTAAGTGGTTCTACTACAGGTGTGGTAACCCGGTGATGACAGGTGGTCTATATTCCCTGTAATTTTGACTAAACAGCAGTTTCTATTAAGTGGTTCTACTACAGGTGTGGTAACCCGGTGATGACAGGTGGTCTATATTCCCTGTAATTTTGACTAAACAGCAGTTTCTATTGGGTGGTTCTACTACAGGTGTGGTAAACCAGGTGATGACAGGTGGTCTATCTTACCTGTAAGTTTTACTAAACAATTGTTTCTATTAGGTGGTTCTACTATAGGTGTGGGAACCAGGTGAGGACAGGTGGTCTATATTTCCTGTAAGTTTGACTAAACAGCAGTTTCTAGTAGGTGGTTCTACTACAGGTGTGGTATCCAGGTGAGGACAGGTGGTCTATATTTCCTGTAAGTTTGACTAAACAGCAGTTTCTATTAGGTGGTTCTACTATAGGTGTGGTAACCAGGTGAGGACAGGTGGTCTATATTACCTGTAAGTTTGACTAAACAGCAGTTTCTATTAGGTGGTTCTACTACAGGTGTGGTACCAGGTGATGACAGGGAGACTATATTACCTGTAAGGTTGACTAAACAGCAGTCTCTATTAGGTGGTTCTACTACAGGGGTGGTAACCAGGTGAGGGCAGGTGGTCTATATTCCCTGTAATTTTGACTAAACAGCAGTTTCTATTAGGTGGTTCTACTACAGGTGTGGTAACCAGGTGAGTTCAGGTGGTCTACATTACCTGTAATTTCCTTTATATTCTTACATGGAAAACTCATTCACACCTTTAGTTTATCACCATGTTTAGCTTGTAATTGAACAGGTTTGTTTGAATCTGAGAACAAATACTGTTTTAAATTTTAAAGTATTCAATATGTCTGTAGTGAACTTTATACACTTATATTCAAAACTAAATAAAACCAAGAGTGAGCAGTGCCCTACAAAGCTGTACCCCCATGGAGTGTAATGGTCCTTGACATCGACATCATATAAACATACACACTGCACATTTATAATATTTCATAAAGCCTCTGGTGTAAAAAGTTGACAAACTCTTAAGTTATAATATACATAGCTAGAAAGTTCCAGCACAAAGTGTTCAAAGTTAAAGTCTAAGCAAGCATTGCAGTGAGTTAATCCTGCCTTGACCTTTATGAGTATGTACATGTGTATGATATAACACATATGTGATACATATATTTATGGCAGTTGATCACATAATTTCAGTAGTTGAGATGTTGCATTCTGAATAACAATTGCAGATAATTGATGAGCCCGTGGTCCACTTGCTGTGACCTTGACCTTGAAAATGAACATCCTGATGTTTCCATTTAACCTTGCCCTGATACACATATTAATGTAGTTTCACCATATCATGTTCAGTGATTCCAAAGTTACACCCAGAGCAAACATTGCACTGATTGGCCTAGCTTTGACCCTTACTTAGCCTTGGCCTTTTGAGCCCAAACTTGTGTGTGGTAGCTAGGTGACACAACATCTTATAAAATTTACACTTTTATGATGTTTAATAAGAAAATGTTCAGCCAGTCCAAAAGTTATGCTGCAGAAAACCTTTGCCAGAACTTGACCTTTGATCAGTCTGGATCAGGATGATACCAGCGAATTTCTATTCAAAGAAAACTAAACTCTTTGAAAATCCTGTGAATATTTGGTCATGCACAGTTGTGATATCATTTGAGAAGATAGTAACTTTAATATATGAAAATTTCTACCTGAGTCTATGTGTGCTAGCCAAACTTAGTCAGGATAAAATATGTGTTTCTGGAAATCTGGAGTGTTTCTCTTATTTTAATATTCAGTTAATTAGCATGCATATAGATGATTAAGGTGTAGTATTTTGTAACAGGTATGAATTGAATACTTGACCAGATTTTTTGGGGACACCATTTATCATACTGTATAACATGAAATGTTCGTTGTGTATAAACACTCATGGTTTTGTTAGTTGCTATTGAACCACGAAAATAAATACAACAAATTTGAATGATATACTGTTTGTTAATATTGGATATCCACGAAAGTTTGTACCACGAAACGATCTAAAAGGCTTCAAGCCACAGAGGAAAGTACCCATGAACAAACATTTCATGTTGTACAGTAAACACAATATTTGTACAAAACTAACTTTATCATTAAGGTTAAACTAGCATTCAACTTAAGGAATCAGTAATATTCAGTTATATTTAATATTATTTTTTGTCTATTCTCTGTGGAAAAGAGCAATCTATTTTCCTGATACACTTGGACATATATATAGGTAAACATGTGACACTTTTACACTTGACTTGGAAATTGGATGCAAAAATAGGCTGCTTTAAACAAATTTCATATCACACATATTTTTATAAGGCTTTACCTGAGCCTGTCTGAATCATGTACCTTGTCTATCAACTAATAAGCTGTCACTTGTCAAACTACCTAGTTCAAAGTAACATATTCTCTCACTGTACAAATTAATCAAATCTGTACACATGTTTTGTCAGATCCAATAAAGTGTTGTAAGAGATCTAGAGGACACTTTTTCCTAGTGTTTCTGATGGGGATCAAACCTAACACTACATATTACTTCTCCAGTGCGTTACTCAGTGAGTTAAAGGGTAATCCTCCCTGTCCAAGTTAGTGTCATTACTACTCCAGTGCTTTACTAAGTGAGTTAAAGGGTAATCCTCCCTGTCCAAGTTAGTGTCATTACTACTCCAGTGCTTTACTCAGTGAGTTTAAGGGTAATCCTCCCTGTCCAATTGCAAGTTAGTGTCATTACTACTCCAGTGCTTTAGTACTCAGTGAGTTTAAGGGTAATCATCCCTGTCCGAGTTAGTATCATTACTACTCCAGTCAGCTAGTACTCAGTGAGTTTAAGGGTAATCCTCCCTGTCCAATTGCAAGTTAGTGTCATTACTACTCCAGTGCTTTACTCAGTGAGTTAAAGGGGAATCCTCCCTGTACAAGTTAGTGTCATTACTGGTCCAGTGCTTTACTCAGTGAGTTTAAGGGTTATCCTCCCTGTCCAAGTTAGTGTCATTATTACTACAGTGCTTTACTCAGTGAGTTAAAGGGTTTACTCCAGTGCTTTACTCAGTGAGTGGACATCACTGTGACAATAATTGATCTTTTAATGTCCCAAATTGGTGTATGTGTTAGGATCACTTGGTCCCCAGAGAAACAGGTTTTACTGTATAGGGGCATTATATCATGCTTTTACAGTATATTGGCATTATATAGAGGTTTTACTGTAAATGGGCATTATATAGAGTTTAAGGGTAATCCTCCCTGTCCGAGTTAGTGTCATTACTACTCCAGTGCGTTACTCAGTGAGTTAAAGGGTAATCCTCCCTATCCAAGTTAGTATCATTATTACTCCAGTGCGTTACTCAGTGAGTTAAAGGGTAATCCTCCCTATCCTAGTTAGTATCATTTCTACTCCAGTGCTTTAGTACTCAGTGAGTTAACTCATCCACCCCTGAAGACACATTTGAACTCTTCCAATTCAATAGTTGGAATAGGTCATTATGAAATTTCAGGGGTGAATGAGTTAAAGGGTAATCCTCCCTGTCCGAGTTAGTATCATTACTACTCCAGTGCTTTAGTACTCAGTGAGTTAAAGGGTAATCCTCCCTTGTCCGAGGTAGTATCATTACTACTCCATTGCTTTAGTACTCAGTGAGTTAAAGGGTAATCCTCCCTTGTCCGAGGTAGTATCATTACTACTCCATTGCTTTAGTACTCAGTGAGTTAAAGGGTAGTCTTCCCTGTCCAAGTTAGTGTCATTACTACTCCAGTGCTTTACTCAGTGAGTGGACATCACTGTGACAATAATTGATCTTTTAATGTCCCAAAATGGTGTATGTTTTAGGATCACTTGGTCCCCAGAGAAACAAGTTTTACTGTATAGGGGCATTATATCATGCTTTTACAGTATATTGGCATTATATAGAGGTTTTACTGTATATGGGCATTATATAGAGGTTCTACTGTATATGGGAATTATATAGAGGTTTTACTGCATAGGAGCATCACATGGAAATTTCACAGTATAGGAACATTACATGGAGTTTTTACATTATATGGGCATTTTATAGAGGTTTTACAGTTTATGGGCATTATATGGAGATCTTATTTTATATTACTGTAAAGGGGCATTGTATTGGATTGTTTCTATAAAGGGGCTTTATATGGAAGATTTACTATATAAGGGCATTATATGGAGGTTTTACTGTATATGGACATTATTTGAAGGTTTAACTCTATAGGGGCATCATACAGAGATTTTACTGTTTACATATGAGTTTTATATGGAGGTTTTACTGTATATGGGCATTATATCAAGGTTTTACAGTTTAGCTCAGTAAGATTAAATAATCCTAGCCACACAAATGTACATGCAGTCTTGACTGATACATATTTATATTTTTTTATCCTTGTGTATTGCACCTATCAACACATTTATGATGTCCAGCTAATGTGTCCATATATGTCTATAATAGCCCAGGTCATCCTTTACTGGTAAAGCTAATGTGTCCATATATGTCTATAATAGCCCAGGTCATCCTTTACTGGTACAGCTAATGTGTCCATATAATGTCTATAATAGCCCAGGTCATCCTTTACTGGTACAGCTAATGTGTCCATATATGTCTATAATAGCCCAGGTCATCCTTTACTGGTACAGCTAATGTGTCCATATATGTCTATAATAGCCCAGGTCATCCTTTACTGGTACAGCTAATGTGTCCATATATGTCTATAATAGCCCAGGTCATCCTTTACTGGTACAGCTAATGTGTCCATATATGTCTATAATAGCCCAGGTCATCCTTTACTGGTACAGCTAATGTGTCCATATATGTCTATAATAGCCCAGGTCATCCTTTACTGGTCCAGCTAATGTGTCCATATATGTCTATAATAGCCCAGGTCATCCTTTACTGGTACAGCTAATTTGTCCATATATGTCTATAATAGCCCAGGTCATCCTTTACTGGTACAGCTAATGTGTCCATATATGTCTATAATAGCCCAGGTCATCCTTTACTGGTACAGCTAATGTGTCCATATATGTCTATAATAGCCCAGGTCATCCTTTACTGGTACAGCTAATGTGTCCATATATGTCTATAATAGCCCAGGTCATCCTTTACTGGTACAGCTAATGTGTCCATATATGTCTATAATAGCCCAGGTCATCCTTTACTGGTACAGCTAATTTGTCCATATATGTCTAAAATAGCCCAGGTCATCCTTTACTGGTACAGCTAATGTGTCCATATATGTCTATAATAGCCCAGGGCATCCTTTACTGGTCCAGCTAATGTGTCCATATATGCCTATAATAGCCCAGGTCATCCTTTACTGGTACAGCTAATGTGTCCATATATGTCTGTAATAGCCCAGGTCATCCTTTACTGGTACAGCTAATGTGTCCATATATGTCTGTAATAGCCCAGTTCATCCTTTACTGGTCCAGCTAATGTGTCCATATATGCCTATAATAGCCCAGGTCATCCTTTACTGGTACAGCTAATGCGTCCATATATGTCTATAATAGCCCAGGACATCCTTTACTGGTACAGCTAATTTGTCCATATATGTCTATAATAGCCCAGGTCATCCTTTACTGATACGGAAAAGTCATATGACCAACGGAAAAGTCATATGACCGACAGTAGTGTGTAGATTATGTGTCAATTTATCCTTATAGTAACACATAGGAAGGTCATCTCAATGGGCACAAGCTTTAAGGTCATTTCACTGACCACTGGACATCAAAGCAATTGATGTTAATGTCCATGATACCAGCAGGTATATATACAAGTGTAGATCAGAGTTGGTCCTGGACATGTTTTACTGGTCGATCAACCAATGTGTATTATACAGGATAGTGGGATGGAATCTAGTGGTGTATTATCATACATGTGTATGGCCACTGGGATAACAGCCTTATATATTACCCTTATTAATATTTCATTCTATTATGAGTCTGTTTTGAATGAGTGTTGTCATGAGACGTAACCTGCTAATTAACAGACATTGTTGGGGGAGACCTCCTGGTATCATAAGTATAAGATAACATGTCATCTTTATAGATAGACTGTAAATGTATCATGGGGAATTGCTCATTGAAGAGATCTCCTTTTATAGACGATTACCAATCTTAAGAGACTAATTATGTATTGAGAGATTCAGAGATATGTGGTAGAAGAGAATACTTTAAGTGGCTCCAGCCCGACTGTGTTTTGAAAAATGGATCATAAGAACCTTCCTGTTGTTACAAGAGAATAGATTTTTAGTAAGTAAATTTGTCTTGAGAAACTGGTAATCTTGAAAAAAACTGTTGTAGTAGGTGATCCAAAAGTTTATATTTATCTGTCTAAGGGACTGTTAACTTTTGTAAGGCTACCTGTCTGGACTAAGGCTGTCTTGAGAGAGCACCCTTTGTATTAAAATAGATTGTCTTGACCTCATCCCACCCCAAATATGATTGATTCAGTTACAAAACATCAGCTCGATCATATCTAATTCTAAGATTAATAAAATTCTGTTTGAATAAAATCTTGTAGTAGATACAAACTTTATTTTACTTGAGGAAGAAGACAGTTTTCAGAGACATGATGGGAACATTTCATAGGCACACATTGTTTTTGTATTTCAATTTATTCAGTGACTGCTGTTTTTACAAAATTCCATGGAGATCTATTGGTTAACAAAGATACTGCCGAGCTCTCACCTGTACAAGTGTCTCTGTACTCACGACCTAGCTCTCACCTGTACAAGTGTCTCTGTACTCACGAC
>NW_018407003.1:55364-57593 GCF_002113885.1 Mizuhopecten yessoensis | reverse complement strand
AGAGTATACATGTACACTGACTTATTGTCACTATACCAGGTAAGTTACTGTACTAGAGTATACATGTACACTGACTTATTGTCACTATACCAGGTAAGTTACTGTACTAGAGTATACATGTACACTGACTTATTGTCACTATACCAGGTAAGTTACTGTACTAGAGAGTATACATGTACACTGACTTATTGTCACTATACCAGGTAAGTTACTGTACTAGAGAGTATACATGTACAGGGACTTTAATGTTTGTTAACGTATTTAGGAAGTTGAGGTTTTGACAGACTTTGTTTTTGATTTTTGTTTTCTTTTTTACTTACATTTTCTAAAAGACATTTTAGTAAAACAGGAGGAAGAAGAAAGTGCTTTTTAGTGATAGGTAATTAATTTAAGCAAAGAAATACTGGTGACTAAATATATTTAATACAAATGATTCATGAATTACAAATTACAATATGGTGACAATAAGGTCATCCGTTAATTAATTTTTTTCTGGCATGAGAATAAAACATACAGATATACAAGGTAAGACAAATGTAGATGTCTGATGTTCCCATGTCTAAATTCTAAAACGTCTGAATTTACCATGAGCTCTGCATTGTTAACATGAGTCAGTGAGTGTAGGAGAAGAGTCGTGTGGTAGGTAATTTCGTACCTATAAACTACACTATTTACCTGGATCTAATTAGCAGTCATACAGGTGACAGGGAAAATTTTGAAATTAACATGTTTATCGATTACAATTTAATTAGAAAGTCAGTTTCTCTTTCTATTTCTGTCAGTAGAGATGAACATTTAATTTCCTCTGGCATAACCTACCGGTAGTTTCTGTTATAGAATTAATTTTATAATTTGTTGAACGTAATCTAATAACTGTGTGGCAAGATGATAATTTGAAAATTTATGATTTGAGTTTTGGCTTTTCCTGTGCTTAGAGTATGACAATAGTTTGATAAGCTTCTGTACTGTATAAACCCATCCTCAGTAATTATAGTCCACTCCTTGTTAAGGAGATCTTGGTGATGATGGCCGTATGTTTATAAAACCTCTGTTTGCAAACGGAAACCCAGCAACATTGTAAGAAAATACATGGTTGTCAGTGACATCTTGCTATGTGTTCAGTTCCTCTGTTTTACTGACCATATGACTGGGTTAGTTTAGGGGGGTGGGGGGATATCCCTGAAATGTACCCTATTNCACGACCTAGCTCTCACCTGTACAAGTGTCTCTGTACTTACGACCTGACATATTAGACTGCAGATTATAGTGTTCTTAGTGTGCAGTCAGCATTTACCAGGTTTCGATTATCCAATGAATTTCTATGTTAGATGATGAGTCTAGATATAATAAATTGCCTTATTAGTTGAATATGTTGTGTTTAATTGGTTTATGACTTTGTGTTCAGACAAATAGTATGCTTAACAATTCTTTGTAGTTGTAATGTGAATCTGCAGTGAGTGGAATAATAGCTATCAATCATACAGTTGACTTTTATTCTGTTTATATGGAAGTAAATGATAGCCTTATGAAACGAGAGAAGTTCAGCTGTGTTTGATGTCAATGTTGACATAAAGGCACTAGGTAATCAGAAAAATAGTATTGAAAAAGTAAATTGAGGAGGAAAAAGTGAAATGTCATATCAACATGATAAGGGCTGTTACAGGGATTGTGGACCTTGCTGTCAGTTTCTGAACATGAGAATGACATTTCATGTTTAAAAAAAAAGTTTTGAGGAAATAAAGATTGTCCATATGAGGGAGGCAAAGCATACTTTGATTGAAGTTTAACAGTTGTATAATGTCACTGTACCTCAACTTATTATCTAGGAAACAATACTATACTTGTCACTATACCAGAGAAGCTGAGACTAACATCAACTTATTGTCACTATAACAGAGAAATTGAGACTGACCAAGACTTATTGTCACTATAAAAGAGAAACTGAGACTGAAAAAGACTTATTGTCACTATGCCAGAGAAGCTGAGACTTATACAGGCTTATTGTCATTATACCAGAGAAGCTGAGACTGAAAAAGACTTATTGTCATTATAAAAGAGAAACTGAGACTGAAAAAGACTTATTGTCATTATACCAGAGAAGCTAAGACTAACACATGTACTAAGACATGTACACTGACTTATTGTCACTATACCAGGTAAGTTACTGTACTAGAGTATACATGTACACTGACTTATTGTCACTATACCAGGTAAGTTACTGTACTAGAG
>NW_018407003.1:46001-46594 GCF_002113885.1 Mizuhopecten yessoensis | reverse complement strand
GTTAGTTTAGGGGGGTGGGGGATGTCCCTGAGATGTACCCTATTTTACTGACCAGTTGACTGGGTTAGTTTAGGGGGGTGGGGGATGTCCCTGAGATGTACCCTATTTTACTGACCAGATGACTGGGTTAGTTTAGGGGGTGCGGGGTGGGGGATGTCCCTGAGATGTACCCTATTTTACTGACCAGGTGACTGAGTTAGTTAAGTGGTAGGGGGATGTCCCTGAGATGTACCCTATTTTACTGACCAGGTGACTGATTTAGTTTAGGGGGATCGGGGAATGTCCCTGATATGTACCCTATTTTACTGACCAGGTGACTGGGTTAGTTTAGGGGGGTGGGGGGATGTCCCTGAGATGTATTCTATTTTACTGACCAGGTGACTGTGTTAGTTTAGGGGTGGGGGATGTCCCTGAGATGTACCCTATTTTACTGACCAGATGACTGAGTTAGTTTAGGTGGTGGGGGATGTCACTGAGATGTACCCTATTTTACTGAGCAGGTGACTGGGTTAGTTTAGGGGGGTGGGGGGGATGACCCTGAGATGTACCCTATTTTACTGACCAGGTGACTGTGTTAGTTTAGGGGGTGGGGG
>NW_018407003.1:18448-43524 GCF_002113885.1 Mizuhopecten yessoensis | reverse complement strand
GGGGATGTCCCTGAGATGTACCCTATTTTACTGACCAGGTGACTGAGTTAGTTTAGGGGGGTGGGGGATGTCCCTGAGATGTACCCTATTTTACTGACCAGGTGACTGGGTTAGTTTAGGGGGGTGGGGGGATGTCCCTGAGATGTTCCCCTCTGCATCTTTCTATGATAGAGATTTCGAAATTCAAACAATGGAAATTATTTTTACTTGGAAATAGAGTTGCACAGTATTACAGTGATAAACCCAACACAATAAATCCCTATGCACTGAAATCACACCAGATAAATATCTTTCACATAAGTTGCATTGAGAGTTGATAGTCTATTGGAACATGCAGTGGGTGTTTATGCACTGTTATTTAAACGAGGGATATGAGCTCATTGGGAAATTTGAATTCTCACATATAAGTGACTTTAGGTTTTACAGTAATAAGTGCACAGAAATTCACCTATCATAAAATATTCCCTATCCTATTACAACAGCTGATCTCGTTACCATTATCTGTACTATAAAACCTACTATTGAGTTTCACTTCTGATATGCAAACCCACACATACAATGTGGTCTATAACAGCCCAACAAGCATTTTATCCAGTGGTACATTTTGAAGATTTCTTGATAACATTTTACATAAGATGTTCACTTATGAATGTATACTATCTGATTTAAGATTATGTAAGTGGTCTTCAATAAAACACCCCAACCTTAAGCTTAACATTTCCTTGTTATCCTAATATCCTATAGAGGAGAGAGGTTTCCTGCTACAGAGTACCACGGATAACCAGTACATAATCTTTCTCTACCTAAATTAAACAGTTACTACTGAAAACAATTTATATACATTAATACTTTTAATATGTAAATATTATTATTTTGATGAAATGATATCATAATGACACAGGTATCATTAAATAAAATATATTGGTGATAATATATGTTGCTGATAAGACAGTGATAAGGACACAGGTATCATTAAATACAATATCTCGGTGATAATATATGTTGCTGATAAGACAGTGATAAGGACACACTGGTATCATTAAATACAATATCTCGGTGATAATATATGTTGCTGATAAGACAGTGATAAGGACACAGGTATCATGATATACAATATCTTTGTAATAATATATGTTGTTGATAAGACAGTGATGATGACACAGGTATCATTGAATACAATATCTCAGTGATAATATATGTTGCTGATAAGACAGTCATAAGGACACAGGTCCACCTTTCACTGAATCCCTTCTTACCTGTTCAACATCTCTTTGTCATCCCGAGGGTATGACAGATGACACTGAAAAAAACAATATGATGATGTTAGGGAAACATTTTATTATGACGTCACAATAAGTTTTTGATTACATATTTTTAAACTAATATTTTCAAATATATCATTGACAGAATAAGAGAAAAAGAATCCTTCCCTACATTCAGGGTATGCAGGAGAAATATCAACCCCAGGGGTAAAGTTTTGATTGTCCATCATTACCCCAAATCCTGAAGCAAGCCTCAGGTTAGGCAATAAAGAATATCACCCTTCAAGTTGAAATGTTTCTGTCATGCTCTAATGGTAGGGAATGATTATAAGAATCATTTAATACATTATCTTAGTAGTATAATATGATGCTGATAAGATACTGATGATGACACAAGGATAGTTAAAAACTGGTCAAACCTCTTACTTACCAGGACATGTCAGATACGAATGCAGCTAGTGATTACATGTCAATAGCTGTAGGATCATTGTAGACCATCCTAAGTATACAGACATTTGTTGTAGCGTATTTACTCTGATAAGTATACAAACATTTGTTGTACCGTATTTACTCCGATAAGTATACAGACATTTGTTGTACTTTATTTACTCTGATAAGTATACAGACATTTGTTGTACAGTATTTACTCTGATAAGTATACAGACATTTGTTGTACCGTATTTACTCTGTTAAGTATACAGACACCTGTATACCATAGGTACACTGGTAAATATGCAGACACATGTCTTTACAATTTAGAAATGATGGTAATCTCTGAAATGGTATTATGGTATATATCAAATCACCCTTTCTGAAATTTTACTCCGTTTGTAAGACTTAAACAACCCCCCTCCCCCCAACTAATTTCATCCATGCCCCTTGGCATTTTATTCAGTTTCAATGGAACAGGCACCCTGGAAATTCACTCTATATGTATCTAAGGACTAGCCTCCCCCCTCCCTCTGGAATTTTACTGTTAGGTCTATAAGCCCTGGAAGATATTCTTAGTATTGAAAGTACTCCAATGTATTTGTTAATTGAGTTTTCTACTTCTCCATTATAGTTGGCATACATTATTTGTAATTCTTTGTTATCCTATCAGTGTTCTGCTTCAAACAGCAGATCCTAAAATTACAATATTGGAGATATGTCCTGTTTGTTTACTATAAATACAAACTTGTCACCAATCTATGTTTACACCTGTGATTTTGTAAAACTCAGATCCTACTTTCTGTTTGACAATTCCTGTTATAGATTTACAACCACTATTTTCACTATCAATTCGAGGAATTGTGAAGCACTATCACTTTCACGTTTCCTTATAGGAAACCTATAAACCCCTTTTGAAATAGACATATTAGATATGGCTTTGTTCTTCATTGTCCTCTTTAAAGATAAATCAAGGTTATAAAGGCAATTTTATAATAATGAAGGCTTTCCGCTGATCTGTTAATGTTAGATGTACATGAGTAGCCCATCAGATTGTTTATTTTTCCAATATATAGATTATTAAATGGCTTCTCTAACTTATGAGATTTATGAAGTGAGTCTAGAAGGTTTCATAGGTAATGAAAGAAGTACGTGTGATAGGTCAGTGTACTGACATAACATCAACATGGTAGACATCTCATTTAAGCATTGAACTGCTCTCAGTTGGCATTATAGGCAATATGAATGCCAACTGGACAAAGGCAACTTTAAGAAAGCATGCTAGCACTTCATGTTGGATTTGCCTTTGTCCAGTTGGAATTCATATTACCTATAAATGCCAACTGAAAGCAGTTCAATATACCTATATTTACCATTTTTGAATCTGTTCATCTAATATATTATTACACATATTATTATTCAGCATTTATTTAGTTAATGTATGCATTGTGTATGCGTGTTCAATGAATAGAACAGCCATCGCCCGGGGAAGGTCAGTGGTATCCATCGTAACAATTATGACGCCAATAATCGTTCCATGGCATTCATAGCCTATATGATTTGGTTTGGTTTAGTATTGTTTAAGGTCCTATCAACAGCTATGGTCATTTAAGGACGGCCTCCCCTGTGTGCAAGATGCATGCTTGTAGTGTATGTGTGTGTGTTTTGGGAGGCTGCGATATGTTCATGTTTGTCTCCTTTTGATAGCGCGAAACTGATGCCAACTTTATAGTGTTACCTCACTGAAACATACTGCCAAAGACACCCAGCAGGACACCCCACCTGGTCACATTATACTGACAACGGGCGAACCAGTCGTCCCACTCCTAAATTGCTGAGGTTAAGCAGGAGAAGAAACTACCATTTTTACAGACTCTGGTATGTCTCGCCAAGGGGATAGAACCCAAAGCCTTCCTCACAGGGGCAAACGCTCAACTAAAGGCCAAAAGTGAGGTATTGTCAAGGGAGACATTAGGAAGAAGAAAGTTGTATAAAAAGAAGAGAAAAGATAAGATCCCAAATTTAATCGCCTCTTACGATCATGCAATGGGGGCAGCAGGTACAATTCTTACACCCTACCAGCAGGGACAGCCTATATGAATGCCAACTGAAATTGGTAGGGTTATATAGTGGCAATGCCATACGATGGTAAATATTTAAGTAATGAATGTTTTAGCAAATGTTGTTTTATACATAACTTCACACAATGAAAGAGTTAACCTGTTTATTACTTGAGTTAAGACACAGATATGTATGTGCAAGCAAAGAACAAGTACTAAAACCTACTGCAAACATTTGGCGTATCAGGGGCTACTCACTCTATAACAAACCTACTAATAGTAACAAATTCTTTTCAAAAGATTTTAAAGGAAGCTAGACTCTGCGAAGTCACAGAGAAACTTGATAAAGAACGCGAGCTAGACTCCAAAGAAAACAAGAGAAGCAGCTAGACTCTGAACGACTCCAGAGAAGCGACTAGACTCCTAATTTCCATGGAGAAGCTATAACGCAGAGAAACTTGATAAAGAACGCGAGCTAGACTCCAAAGAAAACAAGAGAAGCAGCTAGACTCTGAACGACTCCAGAGAAGCGACTAGACTCCTAATATCCATGGAGAAGCTATAACGCAGAGAAACTTGATAAAGAACGCGAGCTAGACTCCAAAGAAAACAAGAGAAGCAGCTAGACTCTGAACGACTTCAGAGAAGCGACTAGACTCCTAATATCCATGGAGAAGCTATAAAAGACTATGAATTGGAAACGCTAGACTCCGAAGAAGGCAAGAGAAGTCACTAGACTCTGGAGGAATCCAGAGAAGCGACTAGACTCATAGCCACCCCAGAGAATATATCTGTTAGATTTACCATGAGAAAACTGGCTACAGATAAAGTGAAGTAATAATCTATTTAAGAGATTGGGGGTAAAATTCCCAAAGAATTTAAAGCCAAAATGGAACGATTATGTTAATCGACGTAAGAGTGAGAGCCCCCAATCTATTGATGACAATCTTAATAAAACCCAGCAGCTTTGAATAGCAAATTAAGTCTTGACAACAATAGGATTGATGACATTACAGTAACAATGTTGTTATAGTCTCATAACAACATTTGCTTTCTCAATGCATTGCAATGGAAGGGTGCATAGCAAATATAAATATTTATGGTTTAATGTATATATAGTAAATGATTGTAATTATTGCATGAACTATTGTTCGATCTGTTTAGCCTGTAACTGTTGTATTAGATCAAGAGTGTGAAGTTAGTGTACAGACTGGAACCTATTTCGCCACTAAAAGTAATATGAATATGAAAACTGGTATATAAAGGAATTGATGACAAAGACCATAAGCCATTAGGTTTGGTTGTCTAGAGATTTAACTAGCCATGGGTACCATTAGCACATGTTGAGATATATTTTGGAATGGATTGTAGCTTGTTATATTTTACCACTTTACCATGTCTTCAAGGGCTCTGTAGTTTGATATTTTATATCCTAATTGGGCAGAAAGATAGAAATATTTCCAAGGTTCCTATTTGTTTTGGAATAAGCAAAAAATCTGGAGATATGATTCATTTGACTAATAGTAAACTGTTGGCAAAAAAACGACATTGGAAGGTTGATATCTTTATGCGAGATAGGCCTTACTTTAATGACTTAAGAAACTTGCCATGCATTGGTTTCTTGAACTAGTAAATCAAATAGTTGATATCTGTAAGAGCCTAAACTGTTTGTATCAGAAGAATTATACTTATACACTTTTGATTGTGTTGTGGAAATTTCTGTGTTGTAAGAGGTTTGTCTGTGTTGTGTGAAGTTTTGTCTATGTTGTAAGAGGGTTGTTAGTGTTGTTAGAGGTTTGTCTGTGTTGTAAGAGGGTTGTTAGTGTTGTTAAAGTTTTGTGTGTGTTGTAAGAGGGTTGTTAGTGTTGTTGGAGTTTTGTGTTGTAAGAGTTTTGGGTGTGTTGTAAGAGGGTTTTCTGTTTTTATAAGAGGGTTTTTCTGTGTTGTAACAGGTTTGTCAGTGGTGTAAGAGGTTTGTCTGTGTTGTAAGTTGTTTCGTCTGAGTTGTAAGAGGTTTGTCTGAATTGTAAGATAATTGTCTGAGTTGTAAGAGGTTTGACTGTGTTGTAAGATGTTTCGTCTGTGTTGTAAGAGGTTTGTCTGTGTTGTAAGATAATTGTCTGAGTTGTAAAAGGTTTGCGTTGGAAGAGGTTTGTGTTGTTAGAGGTTTATCAGCGTTGTGGGAGCTTGTTTATATTCTTTATCATTTCAGAGGTTTGCCGAGTTTTATTTTGTCTTGATATTGACATTACATACATCTCCTGGGAGGTTTTCAGGCAATTTTCATTACATCACTAAACTGACAGTTTTGGAACAGAATCTAAATTTTGTTTAAACAGCGTGACCTCGAACAAATCTCTGCTACTCCTGCTTTCACTTGGCATATATTTGATAAGGAAATTGCATGCAGAGATTTGTGTATATAGCACTATCTTGTGCAAATCTCCGCTGCCCTAGATTTGCTGTGGTAGATAGGAAATTGCCCAAAATGTATCATATGACAGGTTAGTTTGGATACTGTGTTCCTGGTTTATTTCAACACTTGTGTGTTTATAGTTCCTACCTAAGTCAGTTGTAACCTTAATTTCACACCTGTCACTTTTGATCCCATCTGACCCCAATTTGACCTTATTACTAACCAGGTTGACCCAGTTTGCATAACCTGCCAGTTTAGTCTATCTCAGACGATGATTACAGTGAAGAAATCCACAGCAGGTTATCCAAGTGTATTAGCAACCGACACACTGGACATAAATGTTATGTACTATTCTTAACTCACAGAGCGTTGATTCACTCAATCCTTCTACACGACTTACATTAAGATGTCCCGTCTTTCATAAGCGTTATTAAACAATTTAATGAAAATATAAACTTTATTAGATTTAAATATGGAGTATTTGAAGCATGAGGTTTGAGGGTAAATGCCAAATTATTTAGACCTCTGTACTAACAGTGAAATATGATTATCCTGTTAGACCTCAGTTCCTTCTAATAAAGATCCTGGCTGGTGGATTCTTAAGCACTACCCTACAACTACTGTAGCATCCAAATGTCAAAAGGGTAACTTACAATGTTAAAGTTCAGTGATAAATGTAATATAGGCTATAGAATCAGGAAGAGTCAAGTTGGAGTTCAGTGATAAATGTAATATTAATATAGGCTATAGAATCAGGGAGAGGCAAGTTGGAGTTCATTGGTAAATGTAATATAGGCTATAAAATCAGGGAGAGTCAAGTTGGAGTTCATTGATAAATGTAATATAGGCTATAGAATAATGGAGAGTCAATTTTGAGTTCAGTGATAAATGTAATATAGGCTATAGAATCAGGAAGAGTCAAGTTGGAGTTCATTGATAAATGTAATATAGGCTATAAAATCAGGGAGAGTCAAGTTGGAGTTCATTGATAAATGTAATATAGGCTATAAAATCAGGCAGAGTCAAGTTGGAGTTCAGCGATAAATGTAATATAGGCTTTAGAATAATGGAGAGTCAAGTTGGAGTTCAGTGATAAATGTAATATTAATATAGGCTATAGAATCAGGAAGAGTCAAGTTGGAGTTCATTGATAAATGTAATATAGGCTATATAGAATCAGGGAGAGTCAAGTTGGGGTTCAGTGATAAATGTAATATAGGCGATAGAATCAGGGAGAGTCAAGTTGGAGATCATTGATAAATGTAATATAGGCTATAGAATCAGGGAGAGTCAAGTTGGAGTTCAGAAACATATATACATCATGGTTCTATGTTTAACTAGCTTTAAAACAAAGAAATGATTTTTTTCGTTTTGTTCATTGAAAAAATCGTGAAATAATTTGACAAAAGTTTAGATGTAATTAGGGAATCAGCATGGACACCTAAATGCAAAAAAAAAAGCAAATCATGACACTACAAGCACATTTCAGGTAATCAGAAAACCATTCAATTTGGAAGTTTTCATCTATTAGAATCTGTATGCTGACAATACATTTAACAATTTGACCAATGGAGATATATGTCCATTAGGAAGCTCATTGGTATCAGTAAAATTGGTATATCTGGCTGGGAATTCCTTTGGGGCTCCTATAGGATAGATAAGCCATATTATCACAACTTATCTAGACAATGTCAATTTGCATCTTCTTTATTTCAAATTTTATTTCCAAATTGAGGAATTAAGATTGCCCTGCTTTTTATTAAACACATGAGGTTATTCAGTGTGAAGTTTTTTATATTTGAATAGTTCACAAGGGTAGTTGATAATGCATTGTTTAAAATGCCTCTGTGCTGTGTTTTGTAAACCGTAGGCAAATAAATATTCTGTCCACCTCTGTTCCCTTTCCAGTGATGCACACTTTCACCTACAAATACCTGTCTAGGCTGCAATAGAGTTCAGTTGAATACAGATATACCACCATTTTATCAAAATTATCGTTTTGTGAATTTGTTGTTGTCCAATTAAACCTAAAGTTTGAATCAAAATTATCTATGTCTCCTGGGTGTACAAGTGTTCCTCTTTTTTCTCGTAACATTCATTTCTACTTCGTTCACTATATCTATCCTATAAATTCCATTGTCCCCCCAGGATCCATTTCATCTTCCACACTTCCATCCTTATTCTGTTATTTTACTTCTTCTTCCCTTCCATTCTCTGTCTTCTCCCCTTTTATACTGTCCTAAACATCTCTCCGTCTTTCCCTCCCTCTTCTCTTCTGTCCATCACCTCTCCTTCCTCCCATTCCTTTTCCTTCCTTACATATATATGTATGTCATTATAGTCATTATAACTTCTTTATTCTATTCCCTCTTTTTTCCTGCCCTTCATGATCACCTTGTCATCATTTCAAAAGACCAAGGTATGTTTAAGCCGTGCCACGGCATCTGTTGTCCATCTGTTGTCTTGTCCTTTGGTTAACAATTTTCTGCAAGCGACCTCTTCCTCAGAAACGCTGATTCTAATTTAACCAAATATGACTGGAGTATCCCTAAGTGGTAGGGTATCATAATCGTACCGATGGTGGAGTTCAGGCCCTGAAGGCCGTAGTGCTTCATACAACTCCCCTAGACCAATGAGATGGAAATCAACCAAAATTGGTTGTAAGCTTTCTTATGTTGTAGGGATTACAAATTGTACAAATGGTGGATGGTGTCCCCTAGATGGCTGAGGGACCCTTCAGCAGATGCTGAATATATATATACTACCAGGATGGCCTTAGGGTCTTCCCCTGCCCATAGGAACTTAATCCCTTGACTCAGATACCCACTTTTTAACCATATAAGCTAAGCTTGAAGAGACAAATGCACATGTATAGCTACCAGGATTGGTTCCAGGGTCTGGCCCCATAATTGGTGACAGTCCCTTAATCATAACTTTCTATTGGTTGAAATTCCCATTCTGTTACCATTAAGACATTGTTGGGCTTGAAAAATCTAATATAGATATGCTACCAGGATTGGCATTTGGTCTGCCCCATCCCTAGCAACTTAGTCCCTAGGTCATCACATGGAAATGTGTGAGATCCCTGTAACCCCTTAACAGATATGAAATAGATGGGGCATGGAGAGATGAATGCAATCATGATACTCAAGCTTGCCTTGAGTCTGCCTCACTCTCAGGGACTTAGTCCCTTGATCATAACATGGAAACATTTAAGATCCCCACTTTATAACAATATATTATACATGTATACAGCTCCTGACCATTAAGATTTGAATATGCATATGCTTCAAGGATTAGCAGAGTGGACTCGTCCTATCCCTGGGATCTTATTCGCAATTTTTCATATATTGAGAATATTTTGCCATGATTGCTAAAATATCCAAGAGAGTGATACAAGCCCCCTGGGCCACTTGTGTAGTATGTTTGTTAAAGGTCATCTGAGTTAAACGGATCGATTAAAGAGTACTTACCTTGCCCCATTAATCTTACTTAGAGACTCCAAACAACACTTCATTGTCCTTTGTATTACTGGGAGGTATGTCACCGCCTTATCAGGTCATTTGTCTTAAACTTAATTGTTACATATTTGAGAATTCAAAAACAGTTGGTTTTTTCATATCATTTTGTATCTTGGCATGTTTTGCTATGGATCAATAAACATTTTACAAAGAGAACCGTACATTGTTTTTGAAAATGATTTATAACCAGTTTTCCCAGTCCCTTTAACATCAAAATGTGTTTGTTCCCATTTTTAAAATGTAATTGGGGTCCTGAAGCAAAATATATAAGGTACACATTTTACTCGACACAAAATTAAGTGAAATCTTGAATTAAATAATCACAACTCAAAAATATTTGTTATCTTGTTTCATTTGATATGTTTCACTGCCAGGCTCACTACACTGACCTGTCCTTGTAAATGCTCTTTGACATAATCACATGTCCTTGTAAAAGGCTCACTTGATTGTCTCTGTGACATCACCTGTCCTTGTAAATGGCTCTGTGACAATCACCTGTCCTTGCAAGAGGCTCGCTGGCTTGTTTCTGTGACAACACTTGTGCCAATAATAGACTCACTGGCTTGTCTCTGTGAAATCACCTGTCATTGTAAAAGACTCACTGGCTTGCCTCTGTGACATCACCTGTCCATGTAAAAGACTCACTGGCTTGTTTCTGTGACATACCCTTGTCCTTGTAAAAGGCTCACTGGCTTGTCTCTGTGACATCACATGTCCTAGTAAAAGGCTCACTGGCTTGTCTCTGTGACATCACCTGTCCTGGTAAAAGGCTCACTGGCTTGTTTCTGTGACATACACTTGTCCTTGTAAAAGGCTCACTGGCTTGTCTCTGTGACATCACCTGTCCTAGTAAAAGGCTCACTGGCTTGTCTCTGTGACATCACCTGTCCTGGTAAAAGGCTCACTGGCTTGCTTCTGTGACATACACTTGTCCTTGTAAAAGGCTCACTGGCTTGTCTCTGTGACATCACCTGTCCTAGTAAAAGGCTCACTGGCTTGTTTCTGTGACATCACCTGTCCTGGTAAAAGGCTCACTGGCTTGCTTCTGTGACATACACTTGTCCTAGTAAAAGGCTCACTGGCTTGTCTCTGTGACATCACCTGTCCTAGTAAAAGGCTCACTGGCTTGTTTCTGTGACATTACATGTCCTTGTAAAATGCTCACTGGCTTGTTTCTGTGACATACACCTGTCCTTGTAAAAGGCTCACTTGATTGTCTCTGTGACATCACCTGTCCTTGTAAAAGGCTCACTTGATTGTCTCTGTGACATAATCTGTTCCTGTAAAAGGCTCACTTGATTGCCTCTGTGACATAATCTGTCCATTTAAAAGGCTCACTTGATCGTCTCTGTGACATAATCTGTCGGTGTAAAAGGCTCACTTGATTGTCTCTGTAACATCACCTGTTCTTGTAAAAGGCTCACTTGATTGTCTCTGTGACATCACCTGTCCTTGTAAAAGGCTCACTGGCTTGTTTCTGTGACATACACTTGTCCGTGTAAAAGGCTCACTTGATTGTCTCTGTGACATAATCTGTCCTTGTAAAAGGCTCACTTGATTGTCTCTGTGACATCACCTGTCCATGTAAAAGACTCACTTGCTTGTTTCTGTGACATACATTTGTCCTTGTAAAAGGCTCACTGACTTGTCTCTGTGACATCACATGTCCTAGTAAAACGCTCACTGGCTTGTCTCTGTGACATCACCTGTCCTGGTAAAAGGCTCACTGGCTTGTTTCTGTGACATACACTTTTCCTTTTAAAAGGCTCACTGGCTTGTCTCTGTGACATCACCTGTCCTAGTAAAAGGCTCACTGGCTTGTCTCTGTGACATCACCTGTCCTAGTAAAAGGCTCACTGGCTTGTTTCTGTGACATACACTTGTCCTTGTAAAAGGCTCACTGGCTTGTCTCTGTGACATCACCTGTCCTGGTTAAAGGCTCACTGGCTTGTCTCTGTGACATCACCTGTCCTGGTTAAAGGCTCACTGCCTTGTATCTGCGACATTACCTGTCCTTGTAAAATGCTCACTGGCTTGTTTCTGTGACATACACCTGTCCTTGTAAAAGGCTCACTTGATTGCCTCTGTGACATCACCTGTCCTTGTAAAAGCTTAAGGCTAACTGGCTTGTTTCTGTGACATACACCTGTCCTTGTAAAAGGCTCACTTGATTGTCTCTGTGACATAATCTGTCCGTGTAAAAGGCTCACTTGATTGTCTCTGTGACATAATCTGTTCCTGTAAAAGGCTCACTTCATTGCCTCTGTGACATAATCTGTCCATTTAAAAGGCTCACTTGATCGTCTCTGTGACATAATCTGTCGGTGTCAAAGGCTCACTTGATTGTCTCTGTGACATCACCTGTTCTTGTAAAAGGCTCACTTGATTGTCTCTGTGACATCACCTGTCCATGTTAAAGGCTCACTTGATTGTCTCTGTGACATACACTTGTCCGTGTAAAAGGCTCACTTGATTGTCTCTGTGACATAATCTGTCCTTGTAAAAGCCTCACTTGATTGTCTCTGTGACATAATCTGTCCGTGTAAAAGGCTCACTTGATTGTCTCTGTGACATCACCTGTCCTTGTAAAAGGCTCACTTGATTGTCTTTGTGACATCACATGTCCGTGTAAAAGGCTCACCTGATTGTCTCTGTGACATCACCTGTCCTTGTAAAAGCCTCACTTGATTGTCTCTGTGACATAATCTGTCCTTGTAAAAGGCTCACTTGATTGTCTCTGTGACATCACTTGTCCGTGTAAAAGGCTCACTGGCTTGTCTCTGTGACATCACCTGTCCTGGTTAAAGGCTCACTGGCTTGTTTCTGCGACATTACCTGTCCTTGTAAAATGCTCACTGGCTTGTTTCTGTGACATACACTTGTCCTTGTAAAAGGCTCACTTGATTGCCTCTGTGACATCACCTGTCCTTGTAAAAGCTTAAGGCTCACTGGCTTGTTTCTGTGACATACACCTGTCCTTGTAAAAGGCTCACTTGATTGTCTTTGTGACATCACCTGTCCGTGTAAAAGGCTCACTGGCTTGTCTCTGTGACATCACCTGTCCTTGTATAAGGCTCACTTGATTGTCTCTGTGACATCACCTGTCCTTGTAAACGACTCACTTGATTGTCTCTGTGACATCACCTGTCCTTGTAAAAGGTTCACTTGATTGTCTCTGTGACATAATCTGTCCGTGTAAAAGGCTTACTGGTTTATATTAATCATTGAATCATTGTAGATGATTTTTTTACGGACTTGAACCAATGACACTTAACTGTCTTTATGAAAAAACCTGCAATACACTTGTCTCTTTATTGTACTTATTATGAGCTAGAAAATAAGTTGCCTAGATATATTGCAGCAGAATTTGAGCATTAATCATATATTCCTGTGATTGTACACGTCCTGCCATGATGATATACGAAGAATCTATGATAATAAGCCAAGCAACACTACTCCAGAAAGTGGTGACTGTCCTAAGAAAAATGTGTGGGGTTTGCGGTAGATATTGATATGTATCCATTAGTCTTATATACAGCTAGCTTACAGACTGGAGTGTCGACAAAAATCACTGTGCACCTGACGGTGACTTGATTATATCAGATTCAATAAGTATTTCATGCAATTGTGGTTTGTAGACAGCATCATCTTAATTTCCCCAGTGACATACAGATAAAATGTAAATCGCATTGATATATTCCATGATACTTTCATTACTTGTCACATACTCCAATATCAGCCGGTCAAATAGCTGTCACAATACCACTTGTATTTCTGTGAAATGTGTCTGCCATTTGTCTGGGATTGGGCAACAGAATCTCTGTCATATGATATTGATGCTTAAACAATAAGCATGTAACTGATGTAAGATAACACAACTATAGTTAGAAAGATGCCATTTTTGTACACCTAATTGTACACATTTTCTGACTGCCATAATCAATCAAGTATTTTCATTTCTACTTAACTCTAGAATCACAGAATCAATGAAGCGTTTTGTTGGCTCACCTGCCTGAAGGGCAAACACACTTATGTAGTGGTTTGGCATCTTCCTCAATCATCTGCCAGTCAGCTTTTCACCATAAAGAATACTTGTCCAGAATGGCTGAATGGATTTTGACCAAATTTGGTGTGATCTTAATGGCTTGGCCGGATGGAATCAACATTGTATAAATGAAGGATGTGGTCTCGCTGGTGTCCTTAAGTATTGGTGAAAAGATTTAACTTCCTTTGGTCTGGAGTATCCTTGGACAATGGGGACTCACTGTTGTAACAACAGAAGATGTGGCCCCCTTTATTCCACTTCATTCTAATAACTGTACTCAAGTTGTTTCACAAATTGACACCCAAGATAATTCACGACCCCAATCTCAATTTCATTTTCAAACTCACTTTCACAAGCTCTCATCCAAGGCTTATGTTCAGTATTGTTGTTACAGAATGCTCTTAATATGTTAAGCACGATATGTCAACTCCCATTGGATCACAAAGTAGTTTTTTGTCAGTTGAAATCACAATTCTGTGGCTTCTTATATGACATGCTTTATTCACAGGAATACAGTTACTATCACATAGCTTCCCTGACTTAGTCAAGAGGATTTTAAATTTCTTCCTGCCCTTTAAATGTTCTTCAATCTTAATTGATACTGTTGATTATAATTCCCCTTTACATTTAAATCCCATATCTGATTGCATAACAGCATTAAATATTCCTTTAAAAGGTTAACATATCAATGTCTTGGTTATTGCATTTAAACCATGTTTAAACTATTTAGATAGCAAAGTATTAATCAGTGTTACAATAAAAATAAATAACAAGATCACTTAAAGCAGTGAACCACCTATCAAGATTACTTACCACCTGGAATAAAGATGTACAAAGCTTGAGTTATGGTCTTGTGTCAACTTAATGATATACCTGGATATGTCTTAGTGAAGATCATCAATCTTGAACAGTAACCTCCACCAAAACATCAATCTTGAAACAAATTCCAGCAGGAATATAAGTCTTCAACTGACTTCCTGCAACAACATGTCTTGAACAGAATTTACACAAGGACACCAAACTGATGCTGACTTAAAGCCATTGGTCTCAGAGCAACAAAATGCCAGCAAAAACATTATTCGTGGACCAACTTCATGCCAGCTAGAACATTGTTAATGGAGCAACTTCATGCCACTTAGAACATTGTTCATGAGGCAACTTCATGTCAGCTAGAATATTGTTCATGAAGCAACTTCATGTCAGCTAGAACATTGTTCATGAAGCAACCTCATGCCAGCTAGAACATTGTTCTTGGAGCAACATCATGCAAGCTAGAACATTGTTCATGAAGCAACTTCATGCCATCTAGAACATTGTTATTGGAGCAACTTCATGCCACTTAGAACATTGTTCATGAAGCAACTTCATGTCAGCTAGAACATTGTTCATGGAGCAACTTCATGCCAGCTAGAACATTGTTCTTTGAGCAACTTCATGCCAGCTAGAATATTGTTCATGGAGCAACTTCATGTCAGCTAGAACATAGTTCATGGAGCAACTTCATGTCAGCTAGAACATTGTTCTTGGAGCAACTTAAAACCACCTAGAATATTGTTAATGGAGCAACTTAAAACCACCTAGAACATTGTTCTTGGAGCAACTTCATGCCAGCTAGAACATTGTTCATGGAGCAACTTCATGTCAGCTAGAACATTGTTCATGAAGCAACTTCATGCCAGCTAGAACATTGTTATTGGAGCAACTTCATGTCAGCTAGAACATTGTTCATGAAGCAACTTCATGCCAGCTAGAACATTGTTATTGGAGCAACTTCATGCCACTTAGAACATTGTTAATGGAGCAACTTCATGCCAGCTAGAATATTGTTCATGGAGCAACTTTATGTCAGCTAGAACATAGTTCATGGAGCAACTTCATGTCAGCTAGAACATTGTTCATGGAGCAACTTCATGTCAGCTAGAACATTGTTCATGAAGCAACTTCATGCCAGCTAGAACATTGTTATTGGAGCAACTTCATGCCACTTAGAACATTGTTCATGAAGCAACTTCATGTCAGCTAGAACATTGTTCATGGAGCACCTTCATGTCAGCTAGAACATTGTTCTTGGAGCAACTTAAAGCCACCTAGACCATGGTTCATGGAGCAACTTCATGCCAGCTAGAACATTGTTCATGGAGCAACTTCATGTCAGATAGAACATTGTTCTTGGAGCAACTTAAAACCACCTAGAACATTGTTATTGGAGCAACTTCATGACAGCTAGAACATTGTTCATGGAGCAACTTCATGTCACCTAGAACATTGTTCTTGGAGCAACTTCATGTCAGCTAGAACATTGTTCATGGAGCAACTTCATGCCACCTAGAACATTGTTCATGGAGCAACTTAGTGCCAGCTAGAACATTGTTCATGGAGCAACTTCATGTCACCTAGAACATTGTTCTTGGAGCAACTTCATGCCACTTAGAACATTGTTAATGGAGCAACTTCATGCCAGCTAGAACATTGTTAATGGAACAACTTCATGCCAGCTAGAACATTGTTCATGGAGCAACTTCATGTCACCTAGAACATTGTTCTTGGAGCAACTTAAAGCCACCTAGAACATTGTTCTTGGAGCAACTTAAAGCCACCTAGACCATGGTTCATGGAGCAACTTCATGTCAGTTAGAACATTGTTAATGGAGCAACTTAAAGCCACCTAGAACATTGTTCTTGGAGCAACTTAAAGCCACCTAGAACATTGTTCATGGAGCAACTTAAAGCCACCTAGAACATTGTTCTTGGAGCAACTTCATGTCAGCTAGAACATTGTTCTTGGAGCAACTTCATGCCACTTAGAACATTGTTAATGGAGCAACTTCATGCCAGCTAGAACATTGTTCATGGAGCAACTTCATGCCAGCTAGAACATTGTTCTTGGAGCAACTTCATGCCAGCTAGAACATTGTTATTGGAGCAACTTCATGTCAGCTAGAACATTGTTCATGGAGCATCTTTGTGCCAGCTAGAACATGGTTCTTGGAACAACCTCATGCAAGCTAGAACATTGTTCTTGGAGCAATGTCATGCCAGCTAGAATATGTTTCATGGAGCAACTTCATGCAACCTAGAAAATTGTTCATGGGGCAACTTCATGCCACCTAGAAAATTGTTCATGGGGCAACTTCATGCCACCTAGAACATTGTTCATGGAGCAACTTAGTGCCAGCTAGAACATTGTTCATGGAGCAACTTCATGTTAGTTAGAATATGTTTCATGGAGCAACTTCATGACAGCTAGAACATTGTTCATGGAGCAACTTCATGTCAGTTAGACCATTGTTCATGGAGCAATTTCATGCCACCTAGAACATAGTTCATGGAGCAACTTCGTGCCAGCTAAAACATTGTTCATGGAGCAACTTCATGCCACCTAGAAAATTGTTCATGGAGCAACTTCTTTCCACCTAGAACATAGTTCATGGAGCAACTTCGTGCCAGCTAAAACATTGTTCATGGAGCAACTTCATGCCACCTAGAAAATTGTTCATGGAGCAACTTCTTTCCACCTAGAACATAGTTCATGGAGCAACTTCAACATTGTTCATGAAGCAACTTCATGTCAGCTAGAACATTGTTCATGGAGCAACCTCATGCCAGCTAGAACATGGTTCTTGGAGCAACTTCATGTCAGTTAGAACATTGTTCATGAAGCAACTTCATGCCAGCTAGAACATTGTTCATGGAGCAACCTCATGCCAGCTAGAACATGGTTCTTGGAGCAACCTCATGCCAGCTAGAACATGGTTCTTGGAGCAACCTCATGTCAGCTAGAACATTGTTCATGGAGCAACCTCATGTCAGCTTGAACATGGTTCTTGGAGCAACTTCATGACAGCTAGAACATTGTTACTAGATCATGCAAGTTAAATCAAAATTCTTGAAGTGACTTCATGCCAGATCTCTTGTCTTAAGTTTATAGAATTCCTGTCTTTAGTATAACTCTTGCCAGAACATAGAACTTGAATCAACTATAACTCATTACACTGGTCTGGAACCTTCTGAAATCTGCCACGTGAATGTAAATACCATTAACATTTGTGCACAACTGACAGTTTTTAGGATGCTGTTTTTTTTTGGTCATAATGGCATAAATTAAGTGCAACATTTATGTGCTTTATCATTTGTATTTTTTTGTATGTGATTTGTTTGTTGTTTTTAGGTTCGTACAGTTGGTAGCTTGTATCAACTGATTTGAAGAGTTTTAACTACCAATCAATCATTTCCAACAAGTAGTGCGCTCATACATCATTCATGAAAAAAACCTATATCATTGTGATATTAAAGTTTCGTAATAATTATTAACCATATACCTGATATGAATCCTATGAGGTGATGGTTTGAGAACATTGTGTTTTATTATGACTACAAAATGAACTTGTAACAGCAAATTAAGGTGATTTATTTTAATTATAGCACAATGCTTTTTTATTTCACCTAATTTGCGCCTTGAACCTTGATAACTTTGTCGTTGTGGTTAATTTATTGTTGAGGGTGATGGATAGTTAAACATGATCTATGATTCCTTCGTTCACAGTGGCTTGTTGACAAATGAGAAACTGTAAACTCCAGGTATGCTAATGTAAGTAGGTAACCTACTATTGTCTATGAACAGGTGTTTTTTTTTAAAGGTAAACTTACGGTAAAAGTTTGATACAACATTTGTTTTATGTTCAACCTTACTCACAATTTTCATATTTTGAGACTTCTTTTTCCTTTTTTTGCATAAAACTTCTTTAATTGTATATTTCACCCTCAAGATATCAACAAATCCCTTTACGATGATAAAAGTATGCCTGACAATTAGTGGCAATAGAACAAGGTTTTACTGTAAAGGAGAAATCACAGTAGAACGTGTTTATAATGAACCAGGACTCCCTATTCTGAGCCTTGTTAGTTTAATAACAATACAAACATAAATCTTCCATCTTGTTTATTTTCAAAAATGTTTAAATTAAAATTATACCTGCATGTAATGGAATCCAAAATGATTATCTACAGAAAAGAAATGCTACAAACAGTTTGAAAGTTCATATATTTCTCCAAAAAAGCATTTTGAAATTTATTTCTGTGTAGTAATTAACAGACGCAATTCTGTAGCATTGATATGTAAAAAAAAGGCAGTCTCTTGTTCACTGGGACACGGATATGACTAAATCTGTATCATCTTTGGGAAGAAGTACCAGTAGTTAGGTAATATATTGTTTTAATCCAAGTTTATAGTGTGTAGGCCTATTGGTATTTTGATTCTTTACTCGTACTCTCACACTGACAGTACATCTTTCTGTGACATCTTGTACTGTATGTTTCTGCACGATGTTGTTTTTACATTAATTAAGTAAATACGAAACAAACTAATGTTAACTGTATGTCAGATTTTATGTAATAACTGTCCCAGAAAAGAACCTTCTCACCTGCCCCTGTCTCCATTGTGGCCCAGCTACATCTCTCTGTTGTGACACAGGGCTAATTATGTGGTGACTGATATATACAGTTTATGAGTATACAAAGTCAATATGAGATCTTGATTTCTAGGTAATGGATGATATGACCAGTGGCAAAACGTTTACTTTTCCTGTTTGTCTAGGTAATAGGTGATTTGATTTATTGCAAACAGTTTACTGTTCATGTTTGGGTTTAAAAAGAATGCTTTAGAATATTCACATAGACACATATCTTACTGGTGTTGACAATTTTGAGCTCACTCAGATATCTCGATCACAATTGAACACCCAATAACCGATGCCAATAACCAATGCACGTGAAATAGTGCGCACGCATGCTGTTCCAACAACCTCCCCGTATTTTATCATGAATTAACAAAAATAGCATAACTGTCAGGCGGGATCAAAATATTTGACAGGCCTGCCATTCAAAAGATTACACGGATCTATAGACCTAAAGTATGTGGGTCCGTGCAGTGAAAATGGTTTATTAATTATTGACATTTAAATTGTACAGGTCTGAAGACAAAATGGTAAATTATCAATTACTTCTGGTTTTACTTCACTGGGTAGTGCCGTACATTTCACGATGTGTGCATTGTGTGTATGTACTGTCAAGCGTTGATTTCTTGTTTTGACGAACGATGTCGATAGCATGCCAATGTTTGATTGATTGAAATAAACATCGTATCTGACGTCACAGGTGTTCAGTTGTTTCTGGTCTGCAAAATGTCATCTGCTTTCAAAAAATCAAAGTGATGTCGAGCATTCGCCTACAGTGTACATACCGTGTGTGAAGAATAATGTTGCAAAAAGTAGCATCGGTCTGAACAGTGGTTGCAAAACACAGCTGTCCGGTGAAGTCGGTGAAGGTCGCATCATGATCAGCCGGTCAGCGACTTTCGCCTTATGGAGATGTTTCCAGCAGTCTGCTAACACAGAGACAGACCCAGGTCAGGATGTCAATGTGTCACATCATGACATCAACACAATTACATCCGGATTGCCAAACAAATTCCAAACTGTAGCTTTGATGGTGAGAAGCATTCCGCAACAACGTCATCTGGATACACTTCATGATTCTTGCACCCTATGGATAAAAGTGTTGTTCTTTTAACAATATTGAATGATCAAATTGCTCTTTGATGAATGTGTCTTTTACAATTCTGAAACCAATTGTCATGTTTAAGCTATTGTTTTAAATATCTTTTTTACCTATGCACAGTTTCTTTTTTCTGCTCGTATAGTATATAAATGTTGATCTATAAATAAACTCTTATTATCCAGACATTATTAGAATTATATACAAAGGGAAAAATTTCTTTGTTTATGTGTTGTCCTTCATTAAGTGGGGAATGTTTAGCTACTGTGATCATCACTAACATTTAGTGGGGAATGTTTAGCTCCTGTGATCATCACTAACATTTAGTGGGGAATGTTTAGCTCTTGTGATCATCACTTATATTTAGTGGGAAATGTTTAGCTCCTGTGATCATCACTAACATTTAGTGGAGAATGTTTAGTTCCTGTGATCATCACTAACATTTAGTGGGGAATGTTTAGCTCCTGTGATCATCACTAACATTTAGTGGGGAATGTTTAGCTCCTGTGATCATCACTAACATTTAGTGGGGAATGTTTAGCTCCTGTGATCATCACTTACATTTAGTGGGGAATGTTTAGCTCTAGCTGTGATCATCACTAACTTGCACATGTCATCAGCAGTGTTACCTTATGTTTATCATAAAGTCAGCTGAACAACTGTGTACTGATAGGCTTAGTTTACCTGAGTGTTTTATCTGTGGAGTTCACCTGTATCGACAAAAACTGATCCCATTTAGATTGAAAGATATTACTTTTAACTGTTGTCAGTGTTCTGGGTAAAATGTTTTTGATGATGTTACCTGACATGTACACATATACCATCAAATTTAAGTGCTGCACTGTTGATGTGCATCTTTTCTATGACTTTGTACATTTTTATCATTTAGTCTGTATATCTGAAAAGTCCGATCCCTCCAGTGATCTAAGGGACAATGTTTAGCTATCTACATTCAAGTTGTCACCTAATGTTGATACAGATGATGTTTTTCTGTATAATGAAGGTGACAGTTTCTTTAAACTTCAGCATTTGTGGAATAATGATAATGATATTACATCATCATGGCCCTAAACGTGTGAGTCACAGACCAGATATTTGTTAATTATTACATATCACCTCTATTATGTAAGCATGTTTTTGATTGGTTCTTTTGATATATATTTGTTAGCTATGAAATATCACCTCTATTATGTAAGCATGTTTTTGATTGGTTCCTTTGATATATTACCAGATATTTGTTAGCTATAAAATATCACCTCTATTATGTAAGCATGTTTTTGATTGGTTCCTTTGATATATTTCAGAGTTTTTCATTATGCATGATTTATATTTGAAGTTGACCTTGGCACTTCAGACTCTTCAGGTATCTCGGAATGAGTTTGACCTTTTCATGTCTGTAATTGGGGAAACATACATGTATTGACACTGTCTAATAATTAACTTTGAGGTGAATCTTAAACAGGAAATTTTAACTCCAAAGTTTTTTTCACCATCATGAATTAATTTCCTGGTGGAACAGATCTCAACGGTCAAACTTCAAGGTGATTGATGAACAACAGATAGTTTGGAGGCCCTGGGTTCAAATCCTAGTCACATTTTTTTCTGATCTGTTACACTTGTAAATGTGAGTACCCGGTAAGGCTTTGTATGGTACCTTTTGGTGAAGTCAGTTTAAGCTTTCCTTAACCTGATTAAAGACATTCAAATTGAGGGCCACTATATTGTCAGAATTTATGCGTGGCATTATTGTCATTAACCTGCTAAATCTATAGTCAAAAATGTTGTCAAGAATATCAAGAATAATGCATTCCCCATCCCCACTCTACCTGAACAAACAATAAAGGGAACTTCTACGCACACCTGTCTGTTCGCACACATTAAGTACTCTGAGGAATAGTTGTAGGGAGGAATGTGTACAGAAGGCGGGAGTGACATGATCTTTACCACGCTGGTATATGTACTATGTGCCTGGTGTCCACTGGTGTAACTACTCCGGTGATGTTAGGTATTAGGTATGACAGACTAAGACTACAAGAAAAGTTAGCGATGTAGTCTAGAGCACTGGGGATTCTCACTCCTGACATCGGCTAGTACAGGAGTGTAATTACTTCTGGTGAGGTGTGGGCAGAATCCTGGAACACAATGCTATTCAAAACTACTATTCTGCATTTCAACAAAAACAGAATGAAATAAAATAACGTTGAAACATATTAAATCAGCTGTATTGGATCAGGTATTTTATAATATCCAATTAGAATGCACTCGGGTAAAAATGTCAGGAGTTTCACTCCAATAGCTTTCTTTTGAGTAAATACGGGAGATCAGAATTTATTAGTGTGAGTTTTTATTATGAATCCATCATGTACATGCATATAAAGTATTTAAATTTCATTAGAACGTGAGCAACCTATATGTATCTGGAATATATAGCCTGTTGGTGTGTGTAGAATGTACGTGTATCTAGATTACACCTGTATCCTGTGTGAAACACTCATGAAGGATATGTGTCATACATGACTTCACTTGGTGATCTAAGTCTGGGATTACTACCTACACATATTAAAATCTTAACTAATGCTGAAAAAGCAGTTGTACAAGTTTAAATGTTCCTTATCTTGTGTCATGGTGTTTCTTTATTTTGTGTCCTATATTTATACTAACATCATGTCACATTTTATTTGCTACATTTTTGTGTCGGGCAGCAGTTGGCCATGCTATATGTTGGTCGATGTTCAGATCTATACCAGATACAGGAATCTTTATTTCTTTGTTGTATATATATAACATGAAACCTTAGCTCTGAAGAGCTATATATTCTTATGTCAGAAAAGGTCACAAGGTCATATCAATGTGATATATGATGTCATCAAATTGTCTGTTTAATCAGCGAAAGAAAAAAAGCAAGTGACACACCTCTTGAAAAACGAACAATTATCAAACAAGAATAGCTAGCTTGTAGTTGTATATTTTTGCAGACTTTATGGAAACCATTAGAACATCCCCAATATGTTTTTAGATAATCTGTATGTTACAATATGTAGAATATGTGCAATTACACTGTCACTGTCAATTTTTACGAAAATTGAAGAGTTTGAAGAGTCAATCATTACGTAAGTTTGCCTGATAATGTTTCCATATGATCTCTGTTACCTAAATATGATCTATAACTGTACTGAGAAATACCAGAGTGACATGTACCTAGGATTGACTCCCAGAATGTACTACTGAGTTACTATAGAGGAAGTGTTCACTGATACACCAGTGATGGTGGAGCAGGAAGTCAGTAGCAGTAAGTACTGATTGGATGACACAAACCACACGATCATGAATGGATGGTTATGTCAGGGAATGTATGATTTACTTTACCCACCCTGAATGGTAGTAAAAATTTCATAGGCCTTTCCAAAAACATGAACATTGTGCCTTTTCCACCAACAAATAAATATTTGTTATTTTTTTCCCACATTTGTTTGCTACTGTCTGGCTACTGACCCACCCACCTGGCCATCAGAGTCTCAATCCTCTATCAGTAGAGAAACTTACTGGAACATGATTTATACATGTCAAAGCACTTTGACTTGTGACCTGTAGCTCAAGGCCAATGACAGAAATCATAAGATATATCATGGTGATATTTACATTTGACTACAATATATTCTCATTGTACGCAGTTTCTTGATAAGTTACTCAGATGTAACGCTATGCAGAATGTTTTTCCTATATGAGCAGTAAGGTAAATTTAGAGAACACACAAATTCAAACTGCAGTGCTTTGAGCAAAATTTAGAGATTTTGTTTCAATCTTCTTATAGCAGAAGTGACTGTCATTATCATAGTTTAAATAACCATTTTATTTTTGCACTGGCTTCAACCAATAGTCATTATATTTTGATTGACTTTTCACCTTAAAGATATTTGTGACAGAAATGCAGCTTTAGGAATCTGTTCTGCTCACATAGTATTGCATTATATAAAAGAATGTGACATTATTAAGCAAACAATTTTTGCAAGATACTGCAATGATTTAAAGTTGTAATCAGTATGCCAGTTTTTCATGACTTTTTACAAATTTGTCTTAGTTAAATTTGTCTTAGTTAAATTTGCCTATGATGATAAAAACTCATACAAATTCTGGAACTAAAGTTAGAAGAACAAGATTTGAAGATGCACTGTAATTTCCATAAAGATATCAAATTAATATATAATTATATTATTTTTAAGATATAATATCTTGTAAGTAAAGAAGACTGGGGGTGTAATAGGTATACTAATAGCTGTACTGTATACACTGTAGACCCTCATCACAGATGGTGTATGACTGTGATATACCTGTACTATATACACTGTAGACCCTCATCACAGATGGTGTATGACTGGGATATAGCTGTACTGTATACACTGTAGACCCTCATCACAGATGGTGTATGGCTGAGACATAGCTATACTATATACACTGTAGACCCTCATCACAGATGGTGTATGACTGGGATATAGCTGTACTATAAACACTATAGACACTCATCACAGATGGTGTATGGCTGAGACATAGCTGTACTGTATACACTGTAGACCCTCATCACAGATGGTGTATGGCTGAGACATAGCTGTATTGTATACACTGTAGACCCTCATTACAGATGGTGTATGGCTAGGACATAGCTGTACTATATACACTGTAGACCCTCATCACATATGGTGTATGGCTGAGACATAGCTGTACTATATACACTGTAGACCCTCATCACAGTTGGTGTATGGCTGAGACATAGCTGTACTATATACACTGTAGACC
>NW_018407003.1:2742-17538 GCF_002113885.1 Mizuhopecten yessoensis | reverse complement strand
ACATAGCTGTATTGTATACACTGTAGACCCCCATCAGAGAAGGTGAATGGCTGGGACAAAGCTGTATTGTATACACTGTAGACCCTCATTACAGATGGTGTATGGCTGAGACATAGCTGTACTATATACACTGTAGACCCTCATCAGAGATGGTGAATGGCTGAGACATAGCTGTACTATAAACACTGTAGACCCTCATCAAAGATGTTGTATCGCTGGGACATAGCTGTATTGTGTACACTGTAGACCCTCATCACAGATGGTGAATGGCTGACACATAGCTGTATTGTATACACTGTAGACCCCCATCAGAGAAGGTGAATGGCTGGGACAAAGCTGTATTGTATACACTGTAGACCCTCATCACAGATGGTGAATGGCTGACCCATAGCTGTATTGTATACACTGTAGACCCTCATTACAGATGGTGTATGGCTGAGACATAGCTGTACTATATACACTGTAGACCCTCATCACAGATGTTGTATTGCTGGGACATAGCTGTATTGTATACACTTTAGACCCTCATCACATATGGTGAATGGATGACACATAGCTGTATTGTATACACTGTAGACCCCCATCAGAGATGGTGAATGGCTGGTACAAAGCTGTACTGTATACACTGTAGACCCTCATCAGAGATGTTGAATGGCTGAGTCATAGCTGTATTGTATACACTGTAGACCCTCATCACAGATGGTGTATGGCTGAGACATAGCTGTACTATATACACTGTAGACCCTCATCACAGATGTTGTATCGCTGGGACATAGCTGTATTGTATACACTGTAGACCCTCATCGCAGATGGTGTATGACAGAGGTATACACTGTAGACCCTCATCACAGATGGTGTATGGCTGAGACATATGGCTGGGACAAAGCTGTACTGTATACACTGTAGACTCTCATCATAGATGATGAATGGCTGGTACAAAGCTGTACTGTATACACTGTAGACCCTCATCATAGATGGTGAATGGCTAAGACATGACTTATGGGTAAGTAACACATCCATTATAGTTGGGAAGGTGATCACAAGGCCAGCGCTGTCCATGCAGTCACCCTATCTGCCTCTTTTCCTGGAGGCACTGGTCAGTTGTCATCCTGCAGAGGCCATATCAAAAGTCAAGTCTGACAAGAAACGGTGTGGGTGTGACTAGACAAACTAATTAGAACACAGTCGTTATACTTCCTTCACTTCATTCTTCATCAGTAAACTTGAGTGTAGCTACTAGTAGTGGAATCCTCCTGGGCCACCTCGAACAACAAACACATGTGCGCAGCATGGTTTGTGAAAAATCACAGTTATTGATTCATTAGCACTGGTTAAAACTTATTTCATCTGATATTCAAACAGTTGTTTAGTTATATGTCAGTGATGTTTTAAACTACTATATCATATCTACCATACCTACATTGTACACACACAGCCTTCGATTACTGATCATATATATCATACCTACATCGTACATACCCTATGGTACACACAGAGCCTTCCATTACTGATCATATCTACCATACCTACATTGTACATACCCTATGGTACACACCGCCTTCCATTACTGATCATATCTACCATACCTACATTGTAATACCCTATGGTTCAAACAGCCTTCCATTACTGATCATATCTACCATACCTATATTGTACATACCCTATGGTACACACAGCCTTCCATTACTGATCATATCTACCATACCTACATTGTACATTCCCTACAGTACAAACACAGCCTTCCATTACTGATCATATCTACCATACCTACATTGTACATTCCCTACGGTACACACATGCACAGAGCCTTCCATTACTGATCATATCTACCATACCTACATTGTACATACCCTACGGTACACACAGAACCTTCCATTACTGATCATATCTACCATACCTACCACATTGAACATACCCTACGGTACACACAGAGCCTTCCATTACTTATCATATCTACCATACCTACCACATTGTACATACCCTAAGGTACACACAGAGCCTTCCATTACTGATCATATCTCCCATACCTACATTGTACATTCCCTCCGGTACACACATGCCCAGAGCCTTCCATTACTGATCATATCTACCATCCCTACATTGTACATTCCCTACAGTACAAACACAGCCTTCCATTACTTATCATATCTACCATACCTACATTGTACATTCCCTCCGGTACACACATGCCCAGAGCCTTCCATTACTGATCATATCTACCATTCCTACCTCATTGTACATACCCTACGGTACACACAGAGCCTTTCATTACTGATCATATCTACCATACCTATATTGTACATACCCTATGGTACACACAGACTTCCATTACTGATCATATCTACCATACCTACCTCATTGTACATCCCCTACGGTACACACAGAGCCTTTCATTACTGATCATATCTACCATACCTACATTGTACATACCCTACGGTACACACAGAACCTTCCAGTACTGATCATATCTACCATACCTATATTGTACATACCCTATGGTACACACAGACTTCCATTACTGATCATATCTACCATACCTACATTGTACATTCCCGACGGTACACACATGCACAGAGCCTTCCATTACTGATCATAGCTACCATACCGATATTGTACATACCCTATGGTACACACAGCCTTCCATTACTGATCATACCTACCATACCTATATTGTACATACCCTATGGTACACACAGCCTTCCATTGCTGATCATATCTACCATACCTACATTGTACATACCCTACGGTACACACAGAACCTTCCATTACTGATCATATCTACCATACCTACCACATTGAACATACCCTACGGTACACACAGAGCCTTCCATTACTGATCATATCTATAGATCTACCATACCTACATTGTACACACAGAGCCTTCATTCATGCATCATGCATGGCCCCAGTTTTAGGAATGATCATTAATGTAAGAAATTATCTGAAGTTCTTTCATAGGAATTAAAACATTTTTTGGAGTAAAAAAGTATGTTATTAAGTTAAAGAATTTTTTTAAAGTAAGGAATGTACATGAAACTGGGGTCTCAAGCACAAGTTTAAAGATAAAGTAGTGGTGATACTATTGTTGACAGTAAGATATCTGCCTTAAGTTAACTTACATAACATAACTCAATTAATGGTTCTTGTCTTGTAGCTAGTTTTATCAACATTTTTCATGGCCTGTACTAACTTGAACCTGGAAAATTTCTGTGAAATTGTCTATTTTCTATTATTTGAGCCTTCTATTACAAATTCCAAAACACAAATTTAGGAAACTATGCTGATTGATGGTTTTGATGATGATTTTGACAAAAGTCCAAAATATGGATGATTTTAGGCATCAGAAGGGAAGGCAAAAATGTGAAAAATGTTTGAGATCTTGATATCGTTAAAAGCTGTTCTCTTGAAATATGTAAACATCCAAACTTCAATGACACATGCATTTTAAGAATTTTAACTGTATGTTAAAAATCAGTGTATGTTACTGAATTCCCTGACAAATTATGTGATCTTCATAGTAATGTAATTGAAGAGGATATTATTTATAGATCCGTATGGGCTAGCACTAAATGTGTCATTTCCTACAGATTTTGTTTAGGATTTTTCACAAAATATTACTTGGGAGCAATCCAAGAGTTTTCTTGTGCATATATCACCTCAAGAAGAAAACCTGGAATTTCCCTGTGGTTTAGTGGAAGCCAGCATTTCTGGTGTTTTATGTACTTTCTGTGGTGAGGAAAGTTATGACATAATTAATACTACTTAAGGTCATAAATTCCTCATAGGTTTCAAATTTATTCATGATTTGATATTCATCACATCAAAACTCAATCATTGCTCTGGCATGAGGTTAATGAAATGTGAAAGGTAATGATCTCCCATGATGACAAAAGCTATAAATGACGTCACAGATCCCCTGTGTCTCCTGTCTACTAGACAAAACAAGTGGGACGAGCACTCACAGATCAGGGAACCATCTTCTATTGTAGGAAATTCCAAAGTAATACAATGACATAACAAGTGTCTGGTAGTCAGTCAGGTAGAAAAAACTTTATATTGATCACACATGTGACATCAGCCGTCCAATCAGAGCACTCTATAGGTTATGGACAAGTAATCCTGGCCAGGCTTTAAGGACAGCAGCAGTATGTACATACATTATAAGGACACACCTGAACTAACGAGAGATTGCATATTGGTCTACCTGCTAATGTACACTATAGAAGTACTGTCTATATTCTAAGTCTGTCTGATGGTGGTTGACATATGGCCGGATTGTCTTGCTAACATTTTATAGTATGTGTTAACTTCTGCTGGAAAGTCAAATGAAACTACAGTGTCCTGTTTTGTTTAGTATTACAATACAGAAGTGTTCTGTGAACATTGTCTTCAACCATCTTACTGTTTTTTTGTTTTGCCATTTCCATCGTTTGCCTATTTCAACTATTCCTGTTTTTTTGTGTATTGGTTTATTTCCACCTTGTTTTTTGCTACCAAGGGAAGAGGCAGGGCCCTATTGAATTTGAGTGTGTTCTGTCAGAGGTCAAGGTCAGAATTTCCAAAAATAGAATTTCTCAGAGGGAATAACGACCCCAAGTTAAGATTTTTGACACCATGTTAAGATTTTGTACATGTATTGTCGTAGAGAAGCAGAAGACCTTAGTGATTTTGGGCAGGTTCATCAAAAGTCAAGGTCAATTTTTATAATAATCAAATTTTCTTTGAATCCTAAGCTTACTATGAAATAAATCATCCTGCAAAGCTCAGACTTGGTGTATGGGTTACACTAGAGGCAATGAGCAAAGTTATTCATTTTGTGTGCAGTATGCCAAAGTTCAAGGTCATGCACTGTTATTAGCTATAGAATTGTCTAGATTAACCCAGCCTTGAGGTCACAGCATTCAACTATAAATACAATAGCAATCATTTCACAAGCAAATCCACCTCCTAATGAAAATTATTGATGTATCATCAACAAATGTTGCTCATGAGTAGTATGGGAGAGATATTGCCCGTTGTGGCCCTCACATATAAAATCTATACCTGTCTGTAGTCTGATCTCGTACTACCTGTGTGGCTTATCAGGGCTATGACGTAACCACTGTCTCTGATGTATTCTTCATAGTCATTAGCTGACATTAGATGCTAATGGGCAGTTTGTGTGTTGAATACTTAATCATATTCCCTTTCACATCATTATACTCATCAACATCAAAGTTTATAATCATCTTGATCTCCAGACATAAACCCTTTACTATTACCTGTGTGATTATTGATGAAAAAGATACACAGTGGTGAACCATATATATATAGTCATTTGTTATTGGGTCGGGAAGAAAGAGTTTCCCTTTAGCTTAATCGGTCAAGCACTGACTTGTAACCTTTGGTCCATGGTTCGACTCCTGGTGGAGACACTGGCAGATCCCACACAGTTACTGCATGTGTAGAAGAAGTCATTTAAAAGTGGTAATTAAAGAAAAAATATTTATTCATATTAAGCATTGTAGACACTGTTCCAAACAGGAAGAAATATGTTTCAAAGTAGATATGACAAAATTGTTTGGTGATAGAGAAAAATCATCATCTTCACATTGATGACCGAAATTGGCTGCAATTTCTACATGTTGAAATATGCAGGGAACGGTGTCTGTTTTATTTTCACACAGATGTGTATGATATTATGCTTATCAAAGATTTTATCACATCATAATGGTCACAAATGATGTTATCAGATCAGGACTTACACAAGGCCAGATTGACTGCAGTAAGATTATATTATTTCAGCTTTGTTAGAGTAGCCTAGCTTTATTGATGTGTTACACTTGTGTGTCAGAATTATACATAGAAGTCTGTTAATCCTGCTAGAGTTGAATATATTGACTACATTCTGTAGAACCAGAGACTTGACCTAGTGCGTGACCTCAGCTGCCAATATTCTGAGTAGATGCTGAGGAATATTAAGGTAATGAAATATAAGACTACATGTCATTAAGCATTGTTATGGTAATTGCTGCTACCTTCTGTTTGAGATGTCAATGTGTTACAGGAACCAGAAAAAGTAGAAGAAATAAAACCATGCTCAACTGAGTAATTTTCAAATAGCAGAGAAAACATCATTTTCTCATATCATTTGTGGAGGAAAGCGCTATCCTGGGTTATATTTGCTACTTCTGTCATATTTTGAGGAAATTGGAATATTTTTAATGACTAAATTAAATCAAAACCGAGTAATAATCAGTGTACATTGTATACCACACAATTCCAGGAAACGTAACACAAGCGACTGTGTATCTATATTGTCCTTGACTTGTTCTGAAGGTCATAGCTGATGCATACTAGAAATCAATGTACCTATTACTAGGATATATAACACAGATATCAGGCCGTTTATAAGGTTTCTCTGATCCCTATTACTTCTGTATTGGTCAGTAGCCCGATATAATATGATACTGGTCAGACTCAATCACAGTGAAATACTGGTCAGTCACATTTATATACAGTCAAAGCAACAGATCTCGGTCAGTTCTTTCTCTGAAACACGTTCTCTAATGCTTTGCTTCACTAAAATTGCCATCAAAGAGAAGTCAATGCGTGTGGTTGATGAGCTTTGGATTGTCCGGACATTAATAGACGACAGGCCAACCTAGGCTGGTACCTAGGCTGGTGGCTGCTATGGATCTAATCTCTTCATCTAATGTCAAGTGTAATTTGCTGCTTTAGGCTCATAATATCATACAGAAAGTAACATGGCTCTGTGGTTGACAAGGGATATTTCATACTGAAACATGACTCTGTGGTTGACAATGGACACTTCATACAGAAACATGACTCTGTGGTTGCCAATGGACACTTCATACAGAAACATTGCCCTGTGGTTGACACAGGACACTTCATACAGAAACATGACTCTGTGGTTGCCAATGGACACTTCATACAGAAACATTGCCCTGTGTTGACAATGGACATTTCATACAGATACATGACTCTGTGGTTAACAATGGACACTTCATACAGAAACATTGCACTGTGGTTGACAATGGACACTTCATACAGATACATGGCTCTGTGGTTGACACAGGACACTTCATACAGATACATGACTCTGTGGCTGACAATGGACACTTCATACAGAAACATGGCTCTGAGGTTGACAAAGGACATTTCATACAGAAACATGGCTCTGAGGTTAACAATGGACACTTCATACAGAAACATTGCCCTGTGGTTGACAAGGGACACTTCATACAGAAACATGGCTCTGTGGTTGACATTGGACACTTCATACAGAAACATGACTCTGTGGTTGACAATGGGCACTTCATACAGATACATGACTCTGTGGCTGACAATGGACACTTCATACAGAAACATTGCCCTGTGGTTGACATTGGACACTTCATACAGAAACATGACTCTGTGGTTGACATTGGACACTTCATACAGAGGACATTAATAGACGACAGGCCAACCTAGGCTGGTACCTAGGCTGGGGGCTGCTATGGATCTAATCTCTTCATCTAATGTCAAGTGTAATCTGCTGCTTTAGGCTCATAATATCATACAGAAAGTAACATGGCTCTGTGGTTGACAAGAGATATTTCATACAGAAACATGACTCTGTGGTTGACATTGGACACTTCATACAGAAACATGACTCTGAGGTTGACATTGGACACTTCATACAGATACATGACTCTGTGGTTAACAATGGACACTTCATACAGAAACATGATTCTGTGGTTGACATTGGACACTTCATACAGAGGACATTAATAGACGACAGGCCAACCTAGGCTGGTACCTAGGCTGGGGGCTGCTATGGATCTAATCTCTTCATCTAATGTCAAGTGTAATTTGCTGCTTTAGGCTCATAATATCATACAGAAAGTAACATGGCTCTGTGGTTGACAAGAGATATTTCATACAGAAACATGACTCTGTGGTTGACATTGGACACTTCATACAGAGGACATTAATAGACGACAGGCCAACCTAGGCTGGTACCTAGGCTGGCGGCTGCTATGGATCTAATCTCTTCATCTAATGTCAAGTGTAATCTGCTGCTTTAGGCTCATAATATCATACAGAAAGTAACATGGCTCTGTGGTTGACAAGAGATATTTCATACAGAAACATGACTCTGTGGTTGCCAATGGACACTTCATACAGAAACATTGCCCTGTGGTTGACAAGGGACACTTCATACAGAAACATGGCTCTGAGGTTAACAATGGACACTTCATACAGAAACATTGCCCTGTGGTTGACAAGGGACACTTCATACAGAAACATGGCTCTGTGGTTGACATTGGACACTTCATACAGAGGACATTAATAGACGACAGGCCAACCTAGGCTGGTACCTAGGCTGGGGGCTGCTATGGATCTAATCTCTTCATCTAATGACAAGTGTAATTTGCTGCTTTAGGCTCATAATATCATACAGAAAGTAACATGGCTCTGTGGTTGACAAGAGATATTTCATACAGAAACATGACTCTGTGGTTGCCAATGGACACTTCATACAGAAACATTGCCCTGTGGTTGACAAGGGACACTTCATACAGAAACATGGCTCTGAGGTTGACAATGGACACTTCTCTCCTTAGGACAAAGGTAACTTCTGCTTTTAGCTCAAGACCTAGCGTGAAAACATATGTATGACATGGCAAATTACCTATTTTTTTGTATATCCATTATTTGTTTGACATTTCAAGGTATTTTCCCTGGGAGTAATGTTCTAGTATGACCTGCTTGCTGCTGTTTCTAGAAGTACCAGGACAAAGTGATAAGCTGGAGGAATGGTTCTATTGATTGAATAGCAAAGCTAACGTCTAGCGTATACAGAACTGTCTATGAACGCTATGGAACTTAGAGATTGAAACCTTGACATTTTGATACCATTTAAGCTTTAATCTGTCTCAAGTATTACATCAATACTGTTTCAAAAAGCCACAAGCTATGGTCCGGAATTTTAAGAGAAATTCAATTTCTCATTTAAGATGGACTAGTGAATAATTTGTCTGTATAAACTACATACAGGTATGTTGGGTCATCCTTCTGACATGTTTGAAGGTGAGTGACACTAAAATCAAAAAGGAAAAACAAATATTTAAAAAAATAACTATACCCATTGTACTTATCAGTTATAGACTTTTTGTTGATGTGAATTAGGGGTTATATTAACCTGAAAAAGAGATTGCTCATGACAAAAGTGTGGCATATATAACCTCCTCATGATTGTAATCCTGGCAATGTAATGATGAACACACCCTGGGATCTGAAATGAGTACTACATGAGTCTAAGTGAGGAATATCGATGGAAACATTAAAACATGGGTTAGTTTTAAATATTGCTAATAAGAAATGGAATGATATATGAAATGTATTTTGTCACAACAACATTGTCCAGTCCTGATACTGACCGGCTAAGTTATAAAGTATGCTCAAATTTCCATATAAGGAAGAGAAATAGAAAAGAAGGTTTATGCCAGATCAACATTTACCTATTTTAATGAGATATTTGGAAAAGGTCAGCCTATTTTCAATTGGGATGGGATATGTTTAACAGACTGATGCTGACAGCTGGCTTCAGGAGAGGGCTGCCAAATTTTGACTTGTATATATATAGATCTGAACAGATGTATCAATGGAACAACAATACACAGATATCAATTTATCCACACAACCCATCCCCTGGTACTTCCTAATCTCGTGTGATCTGGTGATGTATCTGTCTATCCTGATTAATGGCCAGTTTGGCCTGTCACCTGTCACCGATATTCATTGGTGTTATGTGTAAGTAATAGTTGTACTCCATATAGTTGTTACTGTTTAAATTGCAATTAAACAAATTTGTTTTGTAATTTAGAACAAATAGCCCAATTATATTGTAGGTAAGAATAATGTTTGCACTGTAGTTGCTATATATATATGTCTGCATTAGCTGCCTAGCTGGTATATATCATTTTATGTTGCATTAAGAAGGGATATTAATATTATTCTTTGTGTTACTGTGCCACCTGTTGTACAGGAGATCTGACAAGTCATATTTTATCTAACCTTGAAAGAATTAACATATTTGTATATTGGAGAACATAACCAAAGCTGTGTAATTTTCACTATGAGTGAACAACTTAACCCCTAGGTAATACCATATTGCCTCAAACACTTGTCTCTTTTTCAAAGCGGACATGAGAACTTTTGTTTGATTTAACTTCAACTTGTAATTACTTTCAGTATTTTTTTATTTCAATTCACCACCTAGTATAGGAATCAATTTACTAATAACAGTAAAAATAAACACAAGAAAGAAGTGGACGTGAGGTTATTCTGGGGAGTATTTATATAACGGCTTGGTTGGATGACAGATCAGCCTGCTTCTTATCAACACATTGTATCCAAATTGGAAAATTATCAATAATTTCAGAAAAAAAATAATAATGCTAAAAATTTGGGGAATATAAATGTGAGTATCAATTTTGGTATTTTGATATCCATTATCCAATAATTAGTCATAATGAAAATTTCTAGATTGTTTTATCTTGTACAGGAAGTGTTCATGTTAAAATGAGGTGTACACGGCTGGAAACTGTGACCATACTTGTGTACTATGACGGTGAGTGAGTGAGACCTGCGATGACAAGATACAAGGTTGTTCCTATAAGATAAAACAGATGCACCTATTGACTGTATTAGTAATAACGTCTTAAAAAAATGTGTGTGAAATTAATCACAAAATGAAACTCCAGGGAATACCAACAGGAAGACTATAATTTTATAACCAATACAATATACACAAAACACTTATATCATCATATATCTATAGTCATCACATGATTAACGTGTTATTCAGTACCCATGTCATATATTTTGTGTATGAACTGATGTAACTTATTATGACATTAAATAATAATAAAATGACATCATAGACTTCAATGTTATACAATGACGTCACAATGGCGACAATGGATATAGAACCAAGATGTAGAATTTTAGATTTTAATTAAAACTTAATTAGATTTCAATAAATACTTAAAGTAAAACAAATATATATTAACGGGACATCACTTATATAAACATCTCTATATTATATGAATGGGAGTTAAACCAACGGTTTGTTGGGCCACAATCTTGTTAGACATCTGTTGCCAGGCACTTGACCTACTAATTGTGTGAGCCCTAAGATTAAGGTTTTACTTACCTTAACGTTTTACTAATTAGGTGAAGAAAGGTATCTAAATATGTATGGTTAAGGCTGACATGCAGATTATAAACATACATGATGTGTATATACCACAGTTAACTACATACATATCCTAGGGAAAATATAATTATATACTCAGGTAAGTAGGATTTCACACCCTCATTCCCTCTTCGACCCTTTGACCTTTACCAAAGACCAACAAACTCTAATCAAGAACTTGATGCAAAGACGCTATGGAGTAGATATTAATAAATATGTTCTGGGCTTCATGAGATATCTTGTAGACAAGTTTTTTTGTTCAAAGGTGAACAAGTATGACATTGACTTGACTTTGAAAAATGACCAGCAAAATCTAATTATTTATAGAAAGTCAAAGAACTCAATGTTAGTGTAGCGGAACTGGACTGAGTTGATTGCAGCAACCAGGTAGCTCATTTGGTTAGAGCATCCGTTAAGAATTCTGAGGTCAACGGTTCAAATGCTGGTCTGACTATCAAATTTTCCTTTCCTGATAATTTTGGCACTCAACTTTAACATACCCACAGAAGGTGGTGTGGGATCTCCTATGTCTTTCTGGTTGATATTGTTGAAGGATGGATGACTAAGGGAACTGGACTGAGTTGATCACTGGGGACCAGGTAGCCATGATGGTTAGAGCATCTGTCTCGGTTTGGAAGTACTAGGTTTGAATATCATATATGAACTCGTCAACTCAATAACTCTTGTTGGCCCAGACGTTAGCAAGCACGGGGTCTTAATGTTGGAGGAAACTGGAGTACCCAGAGAAAACCTGTGTGGTCGGGCACACGTGACCTTTTCATTTCTCATTGTAGAGTTGAACTCTGACCCCTTTCAACTCTTGATGAAAGACGAGTATAGCATACTGTAGTGTAAGCACCAACTGACTGTGCTAAGGGTTCTCTACAGGTATGTTGTACAAAAGCTTTTATACTATAACAAATATGCGTTTCAATTCTTATATTTAATAGCATCAAAGACAATACAATTCTATCATTTTGAAGAGTTTCTATTGGTGCCTGCTGCATTGATCAAAGGTTGGAAACAGTCACTTTTTGCAGGAATAAGTATATACATTGAAATTCAATTCTTCACTCCATGAAATTGACAAATGCAACTTTAAATCCTTCAATGATTTGTCTATGTAGAAATATCAACATAATGTCTGTGAAATAATGATTTACATATTGTTAATGTGTCCACGGGCTGACCTCTGGCACCAGACAACGATCACACGGTGGAACCTACAATACAGTGTGTGTGGTGACATACTGTGTTGCTTAGAGGTGAGGGTTTGGTGAGTTTTCCCCAGCAGTCTTGTCTTCCTCCAATGAGTGTGGTCAGTATGAATAGCCGGGACCATCATGTTAACTGGAGTTTAAATCCTGTATGTAAACCATACTTGAGATCATTCATATGTGTATTAAAATTAAAACCGAAAGATTGCAAAATTTGTAATTTACACTTCCAAAGATAAAAAACAGGAATGGGTGATATTGTTTGTGATCAGATAAGGCACATACTGTTGGTATATAGCATACAGCTATCAAATGTGGAAACTTTTGAAATTTGATATGTGTTTTCCTACAGACATCTTGATTAAATCTTTGTGATTAGAATTGGCATTTATTTCCTCAAATTATTTGGATGGTTTATTTTGTAGTAATGCCAGTGAAAAAAACTGAAGTTGATAACAAATATGAAAATCTGTACCATCCAACTTGATGATCATTTAAAGGGGAGACATCATTGAAAGGTGTACTAATACACCACTTCGCCCTGGACCATTTACTGGGGAGACATCATTGACAGTTGTACTAAAACATCCCTCCACCCGGCACCATTTACTCGGGTAACATCATTGACAGGTGTACTAAAACTTCCCTTCACCCTGGACCATTTACGGGGGAGACATCATTGACAGGTTTACTAATACATCCCTTCACCCTGGACTATTTTCTGGGGAGACATCATTGACAGTTGTACTAAAACATCCCTCCACCCGGCACCATTTACTCGGGTAACATCATTGACAGGTGTACTAAAACATCCCTTCACCCTGGACCATTAACTGGGGAGACATCATTGACAGTTGTACTAAAACATCCCTCCACCCGGCACCATGGACTCGGGGAGCAGCATTGACAGTTGTACTAATACATCCCTTCACCCTGGACCAATTACTGGGGAGACATCATTGACAGTTGTACTAAAACATCCCTCCACCCGGCACCATTTACTCGGGTAACATCATTGACAGGTGTACTAAAACATCCCTTCACCCGGACCATTTACTGCGGAGACATCATTGACAGGTGTATTAATACATCCCTTCACCCTGGACTATTTTCTGGGGAGACATCATTGACAGGTATACTTATACATCCCTTCACCCTGGACTATTTTCTGGGGAGACATCATTGACAGGTTTACTAATACATCCCTTCACCCAGGTTGATAACAAATATGAAAATCTGTACCATCCAACTTGATGATCATTTAAAGGGGAGACATCATTGAAAGGTGTACTAATACACCCCTTCACCCTGGACCATTTACGGGGGAGACATCATTGACAGGTTTACTAATACATCCCTTCACCCAGGTTGATAACAAATATGAAAATCTGTACCATCCAACTTGATGATCATTTAAAGGGGAGACATCATTGAAAGGTGTACTAATACACCCCTTCACCCTGGACCATTTACGGGGGAGACATCATTGACAGGTATACTTATACATCCCTTCACCCTGGACTATTTTCTGGGGAGACATCATTGACAGGTGTATTAATACATCCCTTCACCCTGGACTATTTTCTGGGGAGACATCATTGACAGTTGTATTAATACATCCCTTCACCCTGGACTATTTTCTGGGGAGACATCATTGACAGTTGTACTAAAACATCCCTCCTCCCGGCACCATTTACTCGGGAAACATCATTGACAGGTGTACTAATATATCCCTTCACCCTGGACCATTAACTGGGGAGACATCATTGACAGGTTTACTAATACATCCCTTCACCCTGGACTATTTTCTGGGGAGACATCATTGACAGGTATACTTATACATCCCTTCACCCTGGACTATTTTCTGGGGAGACATCATTGACAGTTGTACTAAAACATCCCTCCACCCGGCACCATTTACTCGGGTAACATCATTGACAGGTGTACTAAAACATCCCTTCACCCGGACCATTTACTGCGGAGACATCATTGACAGGCGTACTAATACATCCCTTCACCCAGCACCATTTACTGGGGAGCCATCCAACTTGATGATCATTTAAAGGGGAGACATCATTGAAAGGTGTACTAATTCACCACTTCACCATGGACCATGTACTGGGGAGACATCATTGACAGTTGTAGTAAGACATCCCTCCACCCTGGACCAATTACTGGGGAGACATCATTGACAGGTATACTTATACATCCCTTCACCCTGGACTATTTTCTGGGGAGACATCATTGACAGTTGTACTAAAACATCCCTCCACCCGGCACCATTTACTCGGGAAACATCATTGACAGGTGTACTAATACATCCTTTCACCCGGC
>NW_018407003.1:0-415 GCF_002113885.1 Mizuhopecten yessoensis | reverse complement strand
TACTAATACATCTCTTCACCCTGGACCATTTACTGGGGATACACTTTTGACAGGTGTACTAATACATCCCTTCACCCGGCACAATTTACTAGGGAGACATCATTGACAGGTGTACTAATACATCTTTTCACCCTGGACCATTTACTGGGGTTACACTATTGACAGGTGTACTAATACATCCCTTCACCCAGCACCATTTACTGGGGAGACATCATTGACAGGTAAACTAATACATTGACAGGTGAACTAATACATCTCTTCACCCTGGACCATTTACTGGGGATACACTTTTGACAGGTGTACTAATACATCCCTTCACCCTGGACCATTTACTGGGGAGACATCATTGACAGGTAAACTAATACATCCGTTCACCTTGGACCATTTACTGGGGAGACATCATTGACAGGTGTAC
>NW_018407002.1:38734-39201 GCF_002113885.1 Mizuhopecten yessoensis | reverse complement strand
AAGTTAACTTAAGGTATACTGTTGATGCCGACATGTGCAAATGTACGTAAACTGTAAAACGAAAGTAGGTCAGCGCGATCGCAAACTTTTAATGCTGATATTTCCGCATAAATGTCAGTTAGTACTTGATGTGATAGCAATGGATTAAACGAGTGTTACCTTGTGTTGGATTCTAGCACATCAGTGTCTCAATACATACGGTATTAATCTGTTAATGTTCGATAAACGTCTGTTTATTATTACTGTCCTGATTATGTTGTGAGCTATTTCCGAGTCACGTTCTCGTATCAAGTGCGCTTCCGGTTACGTCATAAAATGCAAAATCTTTTTGATATTTATTAATAAAAGATAGTTTAAAGAATAAACTAGTTAATAAAACAAATATCAATACATTGTAAATATTATTTTCTTGAATGTTTGCGAAGCAGACGACGTTTGATCATAATCTGGAAACTAGAACATTTTTT
>NW_018407002.1:27516-30016 GCF_002113885.1 Mizuhopecten yessoensis | reverse complement strand
CACTATAAGGGCAGTATTTTATTTTAGCATTAATTATTTGAGACTTTAAACTGTTTTCTGTTAAGATCAAATCAATTCTTGATTTGGAACTGCCTCGTTTAAAAGTATATTTTAATGAATCTGGATTTTGTATTCGCCATATGTCGGATAAGTTGTGTTGTATCATGAGGTTGACTAGTTGTGTATTTCCGACATCCTCGGACGGTTGTAAAGGAAATCTGTCTTTTGTTTTATCCATTGCACAGTTAAAATCACCCATTATGATTTTTTCTGATGAATCATTACAAAAATTTAAATGTAAATATGTTAAAAAATCCTTTCTCTCCGTTCCTTTATTGGGACAATATATATTTGTAAGATCATAATGTTTTTGTTCACAATTAACTTTACATGCCAGCACTCTTCCACACTGGTCTCTGTAATATTCAGAAATTTTAAAGTCAGAACTATTGTTAACCAGTATACCAACTCCCCTAGAATCGTTCTTCCCATTATTCCATAAGCTGTTTCCCCCTCCAACATCTTTCCAGTTGTTATTCCATTGTTTTGAATCTAAATTTGTGCAATGCGTCTCCTGTAAACATACAATATCATCTTTTTGACTTTTGACCCAATTAAATAATCTATTCCTCTTTTTATCATCTCGTAAGCCATTAACATTTAAACTAGCAAAGCTGATGTGTTTTTTCATGGAAGTTTGATATGTAAATTATGTTATCAATTGGGATACAGCAATCTATACCCCTACCCCGATCCCAGTACATTGATTGGTTTATCCACATATACCGATCTTAACAATAGTTTCACCCTATGTAACAGTTTTAAACTTAACTGGGTATCTAAATTAAAATGAAGCACATATACAATATATAAAAACAATATTTCTCCTTTTCGTTCTCTGTTAACATTCACACAAAAGTAATGATTAATTCCATTATAAAAAATGATTTCAAGTGTAGCTATACATATAACATTTACTAGTATTTTCATGCTCGTATATTCATATAACAACTTTATAAAGCAGTTGCTGTTTCCACTACTAAAACTCATTTCATATACATAGATAAGTAGATCTAGAATACTCATATATTCATCCATAATACCTGTTACTAATTTCCATGTAGCATTTATTTCAATCCCATACATACTTATGATATAATCATTATTTACATACTTATGCATGATACAGCTTACTATGATAGATACTTTGGACTCTTTTGTTTGTGAAGTAGTTGAAATGGTTACTATTTTCAAATACAAAGCACCATTTAATTTCAGATACTTGATATAGAGTAATACAAATAGCATATTCTTTTTGTTTTGTACACTATGTTCATGTACATGTGCATAAATTAACATACTGGTGTAAGCAGTTCTATCCCTATCACAGTTACTCAAACAGTCGACACTTATTCCCCAAAGCCAGAGAGTGAAAAGTTGTGTACTGTTATTTCCATTCTTTACACTCCGACTTAAAATACTATTACTATTTTCCATATGGAGATACATTGTGTTACATATATACATATTTTCAATATTATTAACTTCTTCATAGAGCATACTCACTGAGACTATGTTTCTTTCATTGTTTACATTCATAATTGTACACTGTATTTGAACAATTTAACATTTATTGGTATTAGCGTTGATGAAAAAAATAAAATTTTGACATCCACAATCATACACCTGTTCTTTTCATTGTTTACATACATGCATATATATGTACACTATTATTTACAAATACAAACTGCATACTTATTGCGATTCTATCTCGGTCATTGTTTACATTCATACTTGACCAATGGATCATTTCATGACACATGCATATTTTATGGTAGACTTTTACAATATTTTTTACAAATATATACACAGCATACTCACCGAGATTCTGTCTTTTTTCACTGTTCACATTCATTTCATGTAGAACTCCATGACACATGCATATACTTATGAAAATTTTTAACATATTCATACATGTGTAAATTACTGAAGTAATATTACTTAATTCTGTGTATCTATTGCAATTTAGGACGTACATTAAACAATATTAAATCAAACCTTAAGTTTATTTTGACATAAAGATCTTATTTATTTGGATAATTTCATGGAAATGATGACTTGTTATTTTAAACAAATGATTTGCTAATTTCGGCTTGCATGCACTGTATGAATGTTATTTTAATAACATTGTACCCATATGAATCCATGATTGTCATTAAGTGGTGCTTTATTTGAATTTAATACATTTGATGCTTTATTACCTGACCTGGAACGCATTCGTAGCCATACAGAGACAATACAATACTGTGGTATAACTGAATATATGTTGTGTACATAGTTTAAGCGTCTGCGAGACCAGCTGTTCTAACTTACAAACGTCCAGGTGACGAGAAAGAACACGAGAGAAATGTTTTTGACTTTTGACAGGAGCTGTAGGCAATTCACACTTTTCAATTTGTACTATTCTTCTTTTTGGATAACAACGCTTTAACCTGTAAGC
>NW_018407002.1:19702-26921 GCF_002113885.1 Mizuhopecten yessoensis | reverse complement strand
AATACATTGTAAATATTATTTTCTTGAATGTTTGCGAAGCAGACGACGTTTGATCATAATCTGGAAACTAGAACATTTTTTCCAAAAAAATGTGTTTTAACATTTGAAAGAAAAAAAATTGAAGGGGAAAAAATCAATTTGTTCTTTTATGAATTAATGAAAGTGATACAGAAAAGAAATATAGTAAATAACTGATAGTAAATTTATCAACAACATCATTTTTAGAGAGTATGTTCTGGGCACGATCGTTTAGAAGCTTTCCAATACTCTAAACTCTTTCAAACGCGCATCAGCTCGAGATTAGGTCCTGTTTACAAAATGGCGACTGGAAGTAGCAAGGCGGATTAAATTGGAATTTAAATTGCGTTTATTTCGGCAAGTAAGCATTGTTCACAAAGCCCATGTGGTCTGTTCATCTAATTTAGTCAAGATGTACTTAGAACAGTCGTTGTTTAGTCGCTAGGGTAATTTACAAAATAATTAGGATTATTATATAATCTTATTGTAATAATTAACCTAATTACAGCATGTGGGTCGAATATCAGCCTGAAAGTATTTTCTGAAGAAAAATCAATTTTGTTTAATCAATATACTTGGGATAGAGCATTTTCTTTCTTGTGATGGTGAAATAATATATTTAGCATAATGAATGTAAGGATAATCGAATATTTTGTGATTTTGTTTATTGTAAAATGTAGGATTTTTCATTCTTATTAGTCTTGTATACCAAACATTTTCATAGTATGAAGTTGTGTTATTTCAAATATGTATTCAAAACTTCAGTCTAAATAAGTGGTGGAAAGTTTTCATTTCGCACAAAAAGTACCCTGTGTACCCATGAAGGTGAGATCCAAGAAACCTCCCTGGCGTCAACCAGAAAGCAATGAACCTGATAACAGGTATTTTGTATTGAAATTCGTTGCAAACCTAAAATAAACCTTTTAGTGAATGTTAGGTTACAAAAAGTTTCCGAATTCAGATTTGTTTTATCACTTGGCGTGATTGATAAAAAAATTGTTAACAAATATTTTTTGAGATCAATTGTAATATCCTTGTTACTTTTTAGAATTTGAGCTTATACATTTTGATAAAAAAATTGTACATTTTATCACTAAAGTTTTATTTTTATATTGCTGTTAGGGGATAATTCATACTCATTAATTTTGTTGATATTCGTATCACACAATAAAAAGTTAATGAATTGGTAAAAGTTACCATCGTTTCTTAGGGAAATCTCATAAAAAAAATCCCAACAATATAAATGTTTTTGGGATATACAGACTGAAAGTGGCATATATCGCATATGCACATTCTGGTTTTCTTCCGAAGTGCTTCATAAGTTATCTGCGCAAAAGAATATGAAATAGAACATTTAAAAAAAGAAACTATTTGTTGTTTTTCTCTTTTAACAATCAAGAACCTGTTGTATGGAGCCTGTTAACATACAAAATGCTGTCTTTGTTTTAACAATTTTGATTCGAAGGAAAACAAATCCACACTTCTTCCAAAACATACCAGGCATCAGATAGTTTTCACACACAAACTGTGGTGTTCTACGTCATCACGTGTATGGTCATTTCATCTTATTGGCAATGTCGTGAACTCGTGTACACAAGTTATCCTACAAGGAAGAGAGCCTTTGGATTCTCAATTATTAAGTAGGTTGTCTGAAATAATTGATGACCTTTTAGAAATGTCGTACATCTTATCAAAGATTCTCTCTTGAATCACCCTCGCTGCTCAGCTTGGACAGGTTGATCAACAGAACAGTTTCCTAAAATCCTTTCGCACTTGGTCCCATTTTTTTCTTTTTCAGTATATACGAAAACTACACAAAAAGATCTTTTACTGTTTTGGTTTAATATGTAAACTGATATCTGTTGGTATCAGTGTTCCACTCTTTTTGGCATTTCCCTGTCTAGTATTTCAAAACCTTTCATTCTGTAGTACAAGCATTGAATAAATCTATAGTTCCAGTGTTCCTTGGCCTGACCATTTGAGTAGGGAATAGATACTTTCACAAAATACTGTATTATCAAAAACGTTATTTGGAGACAAAATGACTGTCATACTAGTTGGTACACATATTTATATTAAAAAAAAAAAGGTGCCGACAATAAGCTTCAGAGAATGTCTTACTGATGCCAAAAGAAGCGTAATTATCTAAAATGCATGAGTACAGCTCTACCTGAATGCTACGTTTTGGACACAGTAGGACAATTCTCTGGAAGCCAAAATAATGCAAGCATTACAAAAACATCATTTACAAGCTCACATGGTTGGCTGACAATGAAGTCATTGATACTGGTTTTAGAAATGCCCTGCCAATGTTAGAGGCATCTGGTATTAATACCGGTATGCCCATATATACGCTGATCTACAGGCTAACAATAACAGGACAGTTCCTAAATCCTGATGGATTGTAGAGTCTTACCATGTCAGTCTTAAGCATTGGACAGTTCAAACATTCGAACAAATGTCCTTCTCTTGCATTGTACAAGACATTATATGTAAATGTCAACAACAGTTAAAAGGGCGTCTAACTTTAATATATATACATAAACGAACAAACAAACAAACAATCTCTGAATGCCATTGATATTGCAAGAAAGTGGTATGGGAATCCGATTACTGATTAGGATGTAGAGTGAATATCCTGGATTGATACTTTGCCACTGGTATTTCATGACCTAGTCCTTCTATAATCAAAATATTTTTGGTATACAAAACTAGATACTTTTATTCTAAGATGAACACATTTTTTGTCTGGAAAATATCATTGCTTGAGATGATAAATATCTGATAACTCACCATAGCAAGAGACTTTTATATGTATACTGTAGCAAATGATTCTTAATGTTGTTTGCATCAGCACTTATTCTTCAATGCATTGTGAATTTGACAACATTCATCGTTTAGGAAAAAACGTTTTTTTTTTGAGAATTTCAGTTTTATGCTTATTAATACCTCTGTTCGCTCTTTGAGGACGAGCTATCAATTGGATGGACCTAGTAGATGAGGCAGAACACCTCTCTCTTTCGATCGATCGACCACTGAACAATAGAACAAAAATAAAATATGAATATTGATTAAAATCGTTATAATCGTTTAGTACGTACACGTACTTCATGGAAGTTACGCTTTATAGTCACTGGGCCTGTATAGTTTGTCGGTACGAACTTGAGTGAATAAGCCTTTTAAGAGTTTTTGGAAGGTACACAATCCTTAAGTTAGAAAATATGTTATATCACGACCTGTTTTATACCTACCCTTATATAAACGTTTAGGTAATGAACATTGCTAATAAAAGGTTTGGTTTGGTTTGGTTTTATTTTATTTAACGTCCTATGAACAGCTTAGGTCATTTAAGGACGTGCCTCCATGTATGTTATGGATGCATGCATGTGTGTTTGTGTGCTTGAGACAGGGCATGTTGGTGTATTTGCCTCCTTGTGATAGCGTGGATCTGATGCCGATTTTAAAGTGCTATCTCACTGAAACACCATGCTGAAGGCACCCAGTATAGTATTCCGCCCGGTCACGTAATACTGACAACGAGTGAACCAGTTTTTGCCATTACCCTTAATGCTGCACGTTAAGAAGGGAACAACAACTACCATTTTTAAGGACTTTGGTATATCCCGGCCTGGGGATAGAACCCATTGCCTTCCTCACCTGTGCGAACGCTCAACATTAAAACCAAACGGGAGGTATTGCCAAGCAGGGCACTAGGAAATAAAAGGTAGTTAGAAGTAGAGAGAAATATTCAAATCCCAAATATTGCAATTGGTGCAGCAGATTTATTTTGGTCGCTTTTGTGTGCTCAAGTAGAGGACAAACAAGCAACCCCCAATTCTGCATGAAATGTAGCGTATAGGTTACCCACCTATACCTGTCACTATTTCCGGTGTGACAAGCCATACCGCTTTTGTAAAAGTACTTTCTTTTCATTAAAAGAAGAAAAGTAAATAAAAGTATTGTAACAAACGTAACTACAGGAGTTTGAAATCCAAATTTGATGGTCCTCTCCATGGCTTTTGACTGTCTTCCTCGTAGCTTGTTGGTCGGGAAGCTGGAGACATATGGCTTGAGCAAAACCACAGTTAATCTGGTGTCCAGCTACCCGAGCAGCAGGTAAAAATTGGCTCCAAATGCGGTGACTTGGTGGAAGTGCTGAAAGGGTACCCCAGGGTTCTAATTTAGGACCTTTGCTTTTTAATGTAGTTGTAAATGACATGTTTTTATATGTAAATTATATAATTATGCAGACGACAACATTCTCAGTGACTCAAATAAAGACCCGGATGTTTTAAAACATAAAATTGAAAATGACTGTAAAAATGTAAATGACTGGTTGAAAATAAACCAGATAATTTGTAAAAGGAAACTTCGGTAGATGCTTTATCGTCTTTTAATGTTGGCGAAACAGATATTGTTCCTGTCAGTGTTGTCAAACTTTTAGGTGTGAACTTTGACTTACTCATTTTTAAACTTTGAAGCTCATATCTCTGAAATTTGTAGGAAAGCCTCAAGGCAATTGTCCGTTTTAAAACGAATTGGGAGGTTTGTTTTTACCAAACAAGGTAGACTTGTAATAAATAATCCTTTTATTTTTTCAAATGTTAACTACTGTCCTTTAGTCTGGCACTCTTGTTCCATGAAGAGTGTCAGAAAGTTTGGAAAGATACAAGAATGAGCTAAAAGGCTTATACATAATTATCACAACTCATCCTTCAGGCACTTATTTTGTATTACAAACAGCGATAGGCTACATGCAAGGTGTCTGAAGGATATGGGTTGTTAGATTTTTAAAATTATAACCAAAATGTCTCCTAAATATATTCATAACCTTGTAAATATTAAGATGTCTAATTATGGCTTCAGGAAAGAAAATACTGCAAAGGTGCCCAGGGTCAACACTGTGAAGTATGGACAAAAAAATGTTTGCTTTTGGGGCTGCCCGGGTGTGGAACAGTATCCCCAATGACTTCCGAACAGTTGAAAACTTCAAAGAATTCAGGAGGCTGGTCCATTCCTGGGATGGCCCCATCTGCCTTTGTAATATCTGTAAAGAGTGATACTTCATATTGTGCCCTGGTTACCTCTGCCACCTGACATTTTGAATTGTATATACTGTTGTTGTTTTATTTCATTTTGTATGTGTATCAGTCCTATTTCATATTTTTGCAGCAGCTTATTCTTATTTTAATTCCATACATTCTAAAATATTTATTTTTTTACAAAACATGACAAATTTTGATAATTGATGGCAGTATCATTTTTTAAATTCACACTATATTTGTGTATATTCTGTATTTTTTTTTATTCTTTGCTATATTAGCAATGTATGTATATTCCACTTGATAGTATTTTAATCCTTAGACCTGAGTAATTATTGTGTAATATACAAGTATTCATTCAATATTAACTATGACTGTTATTAACTTAATCTGAACACTACTTATCTGTGATAGCATTTAATGCTTTTCATATTAACACTATTTTCATATATTTATTTTATCAAAAGTGTCATATCCAGGGGGCCTTTGTAGGGAGGGGGCTCCCAATCACTTAGAAGCCGGGGATATGATGTGATTATTATTGTTATTATTGCTTTTATTAATATATGTGATTATCTCCCTTTACTTATAATATATATTGGTTCTTACACTTGTTGTCATTTCATATGAGATTTATGAAACGATTGTAAGAAATTTTCAATTTAGCGAGCCTCTGGCGAGCTTAAATGAAAAATTCGTGACGAGTTTTATAAATTTTATACGAAATGAAAACGAGTGTAAGATCCTTTTTATCACAGAATCAAGATTTGCGGCATTTATTCGTGTAAAACGACAATTTCCATACAACCTTGAAATGTAAAAAGCCGCCAATTTGACTCTAGTGGGTAGGTCTGTGACGTCATGTACTTGTCCTAGGCGCGTCTTCACATTTGAATAATAGAAGCTTACAACCAATCATAGGGCTGATAGGTCATATTACATGGGTTAATACGCCAAAAAATAACATGGGCATATTCACTGGATAACACAGTACATAATGTGATAAAATGTGTTTTTTGTTGTTTTACATATGTTTGTCGCAATTATAGTTCTCCAGATCTAACGTTCTTTGTTTACATGTATGCGACTTTAAATAAAGATGCTTGTATTATTGTGTGTGTTATAGTCATAAAAGTGACTATAAAATTTAAAATTTGAATTGTTTATCGAACTTAATATACTTAAAAGGATCCTTTTAAGTATATTACTACATTTCTTCAAAAATTCAGGTATTTCAACATTTTATCTATTCATGAGGTGTATATACAAAAGAACAAGTTTCGTAAATTCGAAGTCAACTGTTTTTGATATACCGACTGTCTGCAGGTGCAAACACCAAAGACTATGCTAGTTTTTACACTATTTAAAATGACAGAAAAAGTAATAAGAAGATTTGGCCTATAATAAGAAGGAATCATGGAGCTTGAAACAGATTGTATTCGTTTTTATTATGGCAGTTTCAGAAAGTTTGATTTTGGGAAGGGTTGATAAACCGCTAAAAAACACAATAAGCTACCACTATTGAAATGCTGCCACACAGTTTCTGACTGAAGGGATAAGCACCTTGTAAACAATTATGTTGAGCATTATTCAGCTCGAATGGCATCAGTGTCCAAATTTCCAGGCGTATCTTAACTGCTGGCGACAGGTCCGGTGGACCCTGTAGCTCCGGTGGCCCCTGTAGCCCCTGTAGCCCCGGTGGCCCCTGTAGCTCCGGTGGCCCCTGTAGCCCCTGCAGTCCCGATGGGCCCTGTAGCTCCGGTGGCCCCTGTAGCCCCTGTAGCCCCGGTGGCCCCTGTAGCTCCGGTGGCCCCTGTAGCCCCTGTAGCACCTGTAGCCCCTGTAGCCCCTGTGGCACCTGTTGCTCCGGTGGCACCTGTAGCTCCGGTGGCTCCTGTAGCTCCGATGACGCTGATGCCGGTGGCGCCGGTGGCGCCGGTGGCGCCGCTAGGTCCTCTTGGACCTTCATTGATATCAGTTAATGATAATGCAAATACTAGAATACAAAACAAAAATTTTACAATTTAAATATTTTAAAATGCATAGTTCATGTCATGTACATAAATGCTATCTGCCTAATCATTTTCCCGCCAATTATTTATTGACTAGAATGATGACTGTTCTGTCATATATATATATTTATATATATATATATATAT
>NW_018407002.1:13031-19680 GCF_002113885.1 Mizuhopecten yessoensis | reverse complement strand
TATATATATATATATATATATATATATATATGTCTTGCTCAAGTTAATTTGATGATATATATGTTTTACCGGTATATATTTTCTTTTGGTGATCCCGAAGTATCCCATTTTGCCGCAGATGTTTAAGAAATTTCCTAATGTCTTTTCTCTTATGTTCTTAGTTCCTTTTTAAGGATCCCTGTCCTGCTGCATTGTGGGTAGGATATACACTGCTTTACCATGACATGGAGACAGATAAATATTCTATTTATCTGTCACCCAAATTGCATTCATATCGACTGTATATTGCATCTGGTAACAGTTCAATGCTTATATTTACATTTATATAGTTTGTTTTGTATAGTAACTGAAGCAAAAATACGTTTGAATTTCCCGCTTATCATATCAGTGACGTCAGTAAGACAGCCGAATTTTTCAGAAGAAATAATATAGTCCCTCGTGTCATTGCAAACAACACGCACATCAAATGGTTTGAACACATACTTCACTTTAATATTATTTATTTAATATGAGCGTGTATATGTTGACACTTTTTTTCAATAATCACATAACTTCTGCTTGTTTAAAATTAAAGTTGTTTTTCGCGCATTGATAGATTACATGTATTTGAAAGTGAAGCGACGCTGAACGAACTTGATTGTTTCCGTCGACTGCGGGAATATTACGCTATTTTCAAAAGCATATATAATCGGATTTTTTTATTTTTTATTAAAGTAGTCCTTTCAGTAGGTTATAACGATTCCAAGGACATTTCGTTTGAAACAGATTCCATGTCTAATCGGTCAGATTAGCATCGCTACTGTAGCAGACGACGTTCACAGGGGCTCGGTTTCGTGATTTTGAGTAATGGATGACATCACTGAAGAACCATAACACTTAAAAAGGTATTTATACACATTCTTAAACCTTGTCGATACCCTCGACTTTTACAAGGTTTAATAAATGCTGAATTTTAGTGTTGAGGTTATTCACTGAGGTTATGCATAGGTAACTCAAAATCTCAAAATCGAGCCCCTGTGTGATGACGTTGACAAACTTGGTAATTTCGTATCTAGAATGGCGCTTACAATAAATTTGTGGTACCTACACATCTTATAATAAATTTGTATTGTCATAACTTGTCAAGTTGATTTATTTTTTCCGATGACCTACATTGCTAAATGCTAACGAACCCAGACAGTTCTCTGACTATAGGCCTATTGATACCGAAAGTATCTGACGGCCATGTATGAAAAGTCTCATATACTTGCATTTGGTTTACAAACGACACATGGGCAAATGCAACACAGAATGTAAATATCAAGAAATAAACTGCTTTACCGTGACATAGAGATATAAGGATATACACTACTTTACCGTCACATGGAGACATAAGGATATACACTACTTTACCGTGACATCGAGATATAAGGATATACGCTGCTTTACCGTGACATGGATACATAAGTGACATATGGTTCTACGCTACCTTGCTGTGACATGGAGATATATGGTTTCTATGCTACCTTGCATAAGGATATACACTGCTTAACCGTGACATGGAGACATAAGGATATACACTACTTTACCGTGACATGGAGACATAAGGATATACACTGCTTAACCGTGACATGGAGACATAAGGATATACACTACTTTACCGTGACATCGAGATATAAGGATATACGCTGCTTTACCGTGACATGGATACATAAGTGACATATGGTTCTACGCTACCTTGCTGTGACATGGAGATATATGGTTTCTATGCTACCTTGCTGTGACATGGTGCTATATGGTTCTACGCTACCTTGCTGTGACATGGTGATATATTGTTCTACGCTACCCCTCTATGACATGGTGATATAAGGTTCCACGCTACCTTGCTGTCACAAGGTGATATATGTTTCTACGCTACCTTGTTGTGACATGGTGATACGCTACCTTTCTGTGACACGGAGATATATGGTTCTACTGACATGGAGATATACGGATATACACTGCTTAACCGTGACATGAAGATATTAGATATACACTACTTTACCGTGACATAGAGATATACGGCTGTACACTGATTTACCGTGACATGGAGATATTAGGATATACACTACTTTACCGGGACATGGAGATATTAGGATATACACAGATTTACCGTGACATGGAGACATAAGGATATACGCTGCTTTACCGTTACATAGAGATATAAGGCTATACCCTAAGTAACCGTGACATAGAGATATACGGCTGTACACTGATTTACCGTGACATGGCGGTATTAGGATATACACTGATTTACCGTGACATGGAGATATTAGGATATACACAGATTTACCGTGACATGGCGGTATTAGGATATACACAGATTTACCGTGACATGGAGACATAAGGATATACGCTGTTTTACCGTGACATAGAGATATCTGGGTCTACGCTACGTTTCTGTGACATGGTGCTATATGGTTCTACGCTGCCTTTCTGTGACATGGAGATATACGGATATACACTGCTTAACCGTGACATGAAGATATACGGCTGTACACTGATTTACCGTGACGTAGAGATATAAGGATATACGCTGTTTTACCGTGACATAGAGATATTAGGATATACACTGCTTAACCGCGACATGGAGACATAAGGATATACACTACTTTACCGGGACATGGAGGGATGAGGATATACACTGATTTAACGTGACATGGAGATATACGGATGTACACTAATTTACCGTGACATGGATACATCAGTGACATATGGTTCTACGCTGCCTTTCTGTGACATGGAGATCTATGGTTTCTATGCTACCTTGCTGTCACAAGGTGATATATGTTTCTAAGCTACCTTTCTGCGACATGGAGATAAATGGTTCTACGCTACTTCGCTGTGACATGGTGATATGATATACACTACTTTACCGAGACATGGAGGTATGAGGATATACACTGATTTACCGTGACATAGAGATATACGGCTGTACACTGATTTACCGTGACGTAGAGATATAAGGATATACGCTGCTTTACCGTGACATGAAGATATAAGGATATACGCTACTTTACCGTGACATAGAGATGTACGGATGTACACTGCTTTACCGTGACATGGCGGTATTAGGATATACACTGCTTAACCGTGACATGGAGACATAAGGATATACGCTACTTTACCGTGACATAGAGATATCTGGGTCTACGCTAATAAGGATATACGCTACTTTACCGGGACATGGAGATATTAGGATATACGCTACTTTACCGTGACATGAAGATATTAGGATATGCACTACTTTACCGTGACATGAAGATATAAGGATATACACTACTTTACAGTGACATGAAGATATTAGGATATGCACTACTTTACCGTGACATAGAGATATACGGCTGTACACTGATTTACCGTGACATGGAGGTATTAGGATATACACAGATTTACCGTGACATGGATACATCAGTGACATATGGTTCTACGCTGCCTTGCTGTGACATGATGCTATATGGTTCTACGCTGCCTTTCTGTGACATGGTGCTATATGGTTCTACGCTCCTTTTCTGTGACATGGGGCTATATGGTTCTACGCTTCCCTCTTGTGACATGGTGATATAAGGTTCCGCGCTACCTTGCTGTGAAAACGAGATATATGGTTCTAAGCTGCCTTTCTGTGACATGGAGATATATGGTGCCACGCTACCTCGCTGCGACATGGTGATATATAGTTCTACGCTACCTTTCTGTGCCATGGAGATATATGGGTCTACGCTACCCCTCTATGACATGGTGATATATTGGTTTCTATGCTACCTTGCTGTGAAAACGAGATATATGGTTCTAATCTACCTTTCTGTGACATAGTGATATATGGTTCTAAGCTACCTTTCTGTGACATAGTGATATCTGGGTCTACGCTACGTTGCTGTGACATGGTGATATATGGTTCTAAGCTACCTTTCTGTGACATGGAGATATATGGTTCTACGCTACCTTGCTGTGACAACGAGATATATGGTTCTACGCTACCCCTCTGTGACATGGTGATATATGGTTCTACGCTAATTCGCTGTGACAACGAGATATATGGTTCTACGCTACCTTGCTGTGACATGGTGCTATATGGTTCTACGCTACCCCTCTGTGACATGGTGATATATGGTTCTACGCTACTTCGCTGTGACATGGTGATATATGGTTCTACGCTACCCCTCTGTGACATGATGACATTGTCTTATTCTGTACGTGTATTTAAGTGTATACGGGAACGCTTTGCGACAGAAGGACTCAACATTACATTATGCTTCTATTGTATGATTAAGATCACTGGGAATATAGCTGCTTACCATACAAATGTGCATCCATTATATAAAGATATCTATGAAATTGAAAACAATGAATGAAAAAAAACGTTCTTCCTTTTTTTTGCAAATAACGGCTAAGGAATGCAATAACAAGTGTTGAATACAACGGCGGCCGTTTTAAGGTTTTTTTAAATCAGTGAGTGTGGCGGCCATCTTTATGCGCAATGGGTAAAACAAATGTGTCTTGCACATCTACCTATGCTCACAAATACTCATGCGAAGGTTTAGTGAGATCCACACTGTAGTGTTTGAGAAACAAACTTACGGTAAAGAAAGAAGAAGAAAAAAGAAGAAACTTTTAAAAACAATGCCCATAAACTTAATTAACAGGCTACGAAATGTTACACTTCCATCAATTCAAACCTCATATAAGGTTCTGATATTTCAATTTAGTATGAAGGAAACGGCTATTTATCTACTTTAATGTTTGTTTAGACTGGTATCTATAAATACCTTCCAGCCGTTAGCTTTTAAAACCCAAATGTATTTGCCCGGAGTTTGAATAAAAAATTCAATTTTTATAATTTTTATCATCTTTCCCTGATCTCCTTAGCCGTCTGAATGATATGTTGTATCGTAAATTGTTTCACGAAAAAAACACCTCTCTCTCTCTCTCTCTCTCTCTCTCTCTCTCTCTCTCTCTCTCTCTCTCTCTCATGGAGGTAACATGCATAAAGTTATACTTACGACCGAAGGTACCTATCGCGACCAAAGGCCAAAAAATTGAAGGTAAAGGGCCGATTGGGCCGATTGGGCCGATTGGAGCAGGGCCAATTGGAGGGCCGAATGGAGGGCCGATTGGAGGGCCGAATGGAGGGCCGATTGGAGGGCCGAATGGAGGGCCGAATGGACCCAATGGTGCGGCCATGATCTTAAAACAAATAAAAACATAAATGAAATCAAATGAAATATACTGGAATTAAAACCTTATACTATCCAGCTGCACATGCTCTTTTCTCTGATGAAGTATCTGATTTGGCTATTTGCATCTAATTTCCATTTGACTGACACTTACGATTTACGAAAGAAGGATCAGTCTTACTGTCCGGCGTCATAAATATGTTATTAATCGAGTATAATTGATTTGACTAAAATATGTAATAGATTAAAACAACTAATTCGTTTGTTATTGATGTGTTTTCTTATTTATATTTATGAACTTTTAGTTAAAATTCGGTCTATTCTCTTCTTATGATCGTCATCGCTGATTGGCCAAAAAACGAAATAGCGGATAGAGGCGTAAAACGATACACAACCTAAACCAAACGCGAGTATTTCACGAGAGAAATGTTATACATAAGACACTAAGTGTTCGACAATGTAACTTACTTAGTCGACAGTTCAGCTGTTCCAACCAGATCAAAACTCAGCAGTGCAATTGGCAACTGGGAAGATTATGCTAGGTCTGATATAGCTAGATCGTAGTCAACCATTGGCTAAGCAATTCGTCAATGCCGCCACGCTATCCATCATTTTAGGGGAATAGAAAGGTTCGAATTTAAGGAGTGTCCACCGATTTGTCACTTACTCAGTCGTACCATGTATAAGGTTTACAAAACCTGAGGGCCTATTGCAATGCCTCTTATATACCCTTAACATTTTTAGAGCATATGTTTACAAGAGGGACACCCGTAACGTTTAATATGGGTTTCTTCCGATCTATTCTTAAATGCAAGTGTAAGTCAAAGTGGAACTCACAAACAGTGATATACAACTATATTCTACCCTCAGAAGTAACTAATATAATTCATTAACTACTTTCGATATTTTCAATAATTGTCAACGTTTGGTTACATTAATCTCCATATTACTCCTATACAACTGTAATTATATCATATTCATTTTTGCCTTGTATGCCATATCCGTTGTATCTTACTTCAGCGATAAAGATTATTTATTACAAACTTGGTGAATTTAAATTCAAAGATACAGCCAGTTTTATTACATACCTGACGTACCTTACTGCAATGATACAGTCAGTTTTATTACATACCTGACGTACCTTACTATAGTGATACAGCCAGTTTTATTACAAACCTGATGTATCTTACTACAGTGATACAGCCAGTTTTATTACATACCTGGTGTATCTTACTACCGTGATACAGCCAGTTTTATTACAAACCTGATGTATCTTACTACAGTGATACAAACAGTTTTATCAATTACCTGGTGTATCTTACGACAGTGATACAGTCAGTTTTATCAATTACCTGGTGTATCTTACGACAGTGATACAGCCAGTTTTATTACATACCTGATGTATCTTACTACAGTGATACAGCCAGTTTTATTACATACCTGGTGTATCTTACTAC
>NW_018407002.1:6688-9999 GCF_002113885.1 Mizuhopecten yessoensis | reverse complement strand
ATACAGCCACTTTTATTACAAACCTGATGATTCAAACTACTGTCTTACAGCCAGTTTTATTACATACCTGATGATTCTAACTACAGTCATACAGCCAGTTTTATTACATACCTGATGATTCTAACTACAGTGATACAGCCAGTTTATCACATACCTCATAAATGTTACTATTATGATACAACCAATTTTATAACATACCTGGTGATTCTAACTACAGTGATACAACCAGTTTTATCACATACCACATCAATGTGACTATATTGATACAGCCACTTTTATTACAAACCTGATGATTCAAACTACTGTCTTACAGCCAGTTTTATTACATACCTGATGATTCTAACTACAGTCATACAGCCAGTTTTATTTCATACCTGATGATTCTAAGTACAGTGATACAGCCAGTTTTATCATATACCTCATACATGTTACTATATTGATACAGCCACTTTTATTACATACCTGATTATTCTAACTACAGTGATACAACCAGTTTTATCACATACCACATCAATGTTACTATATGTATACAGCCACTTTTATTACATACCTGATGATTCTAACTACAGTGATACAGCCAGTTTATCTCATACCACATAAATGTTACTATATTGATACAACCAGTTGCATTAAATACCTGATGATTCTAACTACAGTCATACAGCTAGTTTTATTACACACTTGATCTATCTATCTTTATCGATACAGCCAGTTTGATCACAAACCTCATACATGTTACTATATTGTTAATGCCACTTTTATTACATACCTGATGATTCAAACTACAGTCTTACAGCCAGTTTTATCACAGACCTCATAGAAGTAACTATATCGATACAGCCAGTTGCATTAAACATCTGATGATTCTAACTACAGTCATACAACCAGTTTTCTTACATACCTGATGATTCTAACAACAGTGATACAGCCAGCTGCATTACATACCTGCTTTATCTATCTTTATTGATACAGCTAGTTTGATCACATAACTTATACATGTTACTATATTGATGCAGCCACTTTTATTACATACCTGATTTATCTATCTTTATTGATACAGCCAGTTTTATCACAAACCTCAATAATGTTACTATATTTATAAAGCCAGTTTTATTAAATATCTGATGATTCTAACTACAGTGATACAGCTAGTTTTATTACACACCTGATCTATCTATCTTTATCGATACAGCCAGTTTTATCACAAACCTCATCAATGTTACTATATTGATACAGCCAGTTTGATCACAAACCTCATACATGTTACAATATTGATAAAGCCACTTTTATTACATACCTGATGATTCAAACTACATTATCACATACCTCGTACATGTTACTATATTGATACAGCCACTTTTATTACATACCTGATGATTGTAACTACAGTCATACAGTCAGTTTTATTACATACCTGATGATTCTAACTACAGTGATACATCCAGTTTTATCACATACCTCATACATGTTACTATATTGATACAGCCAGTTGCATAACATACCTGATGATTGTAACTACAGTCATACAGTTAGTTTTATTACCTACCTGATGATTATAACTAAAGTGATACAGCCTGTTTTATCACCTACCTCATAGATGTTACTATATTGATGCAGCCAGCTGCATTAAATATCTGATGATTCTAACTACAGTCATACAGCCAGTTTTATTACATACCTGATGATTCTAACAACAGTGATACAGCCAGCTGCATTACATACCTGATTTATCTATCTTTATTGATACGGCTAGTTTAATCACATAACTTATACATGTTACTATATTGATACAGCCACTTTTATTACATACCTGATTTATCTATCTTTATTGATACAGCCATTTTTATCACAAACTTCAATAATGTTACTATATTTATACAGCCAGTTTTAATAAATACTTGATAATTCTAACTACAGTGATACAGCCAGTTTTATTACATACCTGATGATTCTAACTACAGTGATACAGCCAGTTTTATCACATACCTCATACATGTTACTATATTGATACAGCCAGTTGCATAACATACCTGATGATTGTAACTACAGTTATACAGTCAGTTTTATTACATACCTGATGATTCTAACTACAGTGATGAAGCCAGTTTTATCACATACCTCATAGATGTTACTATATTGATACAGCCAGTTGCATTAAATATCTGATGATTCTAACTACAGTCATACAGCCAGTTTTATTGTATACCTGATGATTCTAACAACAGTGATACAGCCAGCTGCATCACATACCTGATTTATCTATCTTTATTGATACAGCTAGTTTGATAACATAACTTATACATGTTACTATATTGATGCAGCCACTTTTATTACATACCTGATTTATCTATCTTTATTGATACAGCCAGTTTTATCACAAACCTCTTCAATGTTTCTTTATTTATACAGCAAGTTTTATTACATACCTAATGATTTTAACTACAGTGATGAAGCCAGTTTTATCACATACCTCATACATGTGACTATATTGATACAGCCACTTTTATTACATACCTGATTATTCTAACTACAGTGATACAACCAGTTTTATCACATACCACATCAATGCTACTATATTGATACAGCCACTTTTATTACAAATCTGATTTTTCTATCTTCATTGATACAGCCAGTTTGATCACATAACTCATACATGTTACTATATTGATAAAGCCAGTTGCATTAAATACGTCATGATTCTATCTACAGTCATACAGCCAGTTTTATTACATACCTGATTTATCTATCTTCATCGATACAGCCTGTTTGATCACAAACCTCATCAATGTTACTATATTGATACAGCCAGTTTTATCACATACCACATAATTGTTATTAAATTGATACAGCCAGTTGCATTAAATACTTGATGATTCTAACAATAGTGAAACAGCCAGTTTATCACATACCACATATATGTTACTATATTGATGAAGTCACTTTTATAACATACCTGATTATTCTAACTACAGTGATACACCCAGTTTGATCACATACCTCATACATGTTACTATAGTGATACAGTCAGTTGCATTAAATATCTGATGATTCAAACTACAGTCATACAGCCAGTTTTATCACAAACCTCATCAATGTTAATATATTAATACAGCAAGTTTGATCACATACCTCATACATGTTACAATATTGATACAGCTACTTTTATTACATACCTGATGATTCCAACTACAGTGATACATCCAGTTTATCAAATACCACATCAATGTTACTATATTTATACAGCCACTTTTAGTACATACCTGATGATTCTAACTACAGTCATACAGTAATTTTTTTACATACCTGATGAC
>NW_018407002.1:4240-4782 GCF_002113885.1 Mizuhopecten yessoensis | reverse complement strand
TCTCTCTCTCTCTCTCTCTCTCTCTCTCTCTCTCTCTCTTAAAAAACATTATAAGTTTGTATTAAATGTTGGTTGAAGAATGAAAATGAGTGTGAAAATTAATACTGTAATTATTCTGTAATGCTGAAAATGTTTCAAAAATAAAATTATAAAAAAATAAATATCTGATGATTCTAACGACAGACATACAGCCAGTTTTATTACATACCTAATTTATCTATCTTTATTGATACAGCCAGTTTTATCACAAACCTCATCAATGTTAACATATTAATACAGCAAGTTTGATCACATACCTCATCAATGTTACTATATTGATACCGCCAGTGGCATTAGATACCTGATTATTCTAACTAAAGTGATACCGCCAGTTTTATCACATACCACAAAAATGTTACTATATTTATACAGCCAGTTGCATTACATACCTGATTTATCTATCTTTATTGATACAGCCAGTTTGATCACATACCTCATAAATGTTACTATATTGATACTGTCACTTTTATTATATACCTGATGATTCTAACTGCAGTCATACA
>NW_018407002.1:3361-4078 GCF_002113885.1 Mizuhopecten yessoensis | reverse complement strand
GTTTTATTGTATACCTGATGATTCTAACAACAGTGATACAGCCAGTTTTATTACACACCTGATTTATCTATCTTTATTGATACAGCCAGTTTTATCACAAACCTCATCAATGTTACTATATTTATACAGCCAGTTTTATTACATATCTGATGATTCTAACTACAGTGATGAAGCCAGTTGTATCACATACCTCATACATGTTACTATATTGATACAGCCACTTTTATTACATAACTCATCAATGTTACTATATGTATACAGCCATTTGCATTACATACCTGATGATTCTAACTACAGCAATACAACCAGTTTATCACATACCACATAAATGTTACTTTATTGATACAACCAATTTTATAACATATCTGGTGATTCTAACTACAGTGATACAACCAGTTTTATCACATACCACATCAATGTTACTATATTGATACAGCCAATTGCATTAAATATCTGATTATTCTAACTACAGTCATACAGCCAGTTTTATTACATACCTGATGATTCTAACAACAGTGATACAGTCAGCTGCATTACATACCTGATTTATCTATCTTTATTGATACAGCTAGTTTGATCACATAACTTATACATGTTACTATATTGATACAGACACTTTTATTACATACCTGATTTATCTATCTTTATTGATACAGCCAGTTTTATCACAAACCTCAATAATGTTACTATATTTATACAGCCAGTTTTATTAAATAT
>NW_018407002.1:0-415 GCF_002113885.1 Mizuhopecten yessoensis | reverse complement strand
GCATTAAATGCCTGATGATTCTAACTACAGTGATACAGCCAGTTTTATCACAGATCTCATGCATGTTACTATCTTGATACAGACAGTTTTACCACATACCTCATGCATTTTACTATATTTATACAGCTAGTTGCATTGAATACCTGATGATTCTAACAATAGTGATACAGACAGTTTATCACATACCACATAAATGTTACTATATTTATACAGTCTTTTATTACATACCTGATGATTCTAACCACAGTGTTATAGCTAGTTTTATTACGTATCTGATTTATCTATCTTTATTGATACAACCAGTTTTATGACATACCACATAATTGTTACTATATTGATACAGCCAGTTTTATGACATACCACATAAATCTTACTATATTGATACAACCACTTTTATAACATACCTGATTATTCT
>NW_018407001.1:14999-15961 GCF_002113885.1 Mizuhopecten yessoensis | reverse complement strand
GTAACTATATGTGTCAAGTTAATAGTTGTAACTATATGTGTCAAGAAGTAATATTATCTCAGTCTCTGATTTTATCCGGAATTGAATGACGGTAAACTTGACCTAGACGAATACCAATTTCAGGCACATTTTTGTTGAAAAATAATCTTACATAGCTGTTTTACACAAAAAGAGGTTATTTGTGGCAGTGTAAGGCAGATTTTACATTGATTACACATTAAGTACAGTGTGTATAGTGGTAAGCAGTATGTGGTCTTGAAGCTGTCAGAACACACATTCAGACTCCCACATAATGGACACACAAAGACCGTCTGAACTTTTGATCATTTGAACGACCCAATATTTAAAATGCTATGTCACTTTTCATCAGAATCAGTTAAATGTTCAAATTAATGTTTGACATTGAGAATGGACCACCCTGTGAATATATTTTCAGAAATGTTTAGTAAAACCTGTGGTGTTTTTATCCAGCACAACTACAGTGGAAAGGTGGCTTCTTTATGCTCTTATGGTCAATCTATGTTGAGAACTTGTTGTAATTTCAAACTTATGAATGTTTAAATTTGCTTCAATCGTCTACAAATACGACCTATGATTTTTATGGAAGGTCTGGATTAATTTTATAACTGTGATTGGTTAGGTGATTTAAGTAATCAATAGAAATAAAATAAAATTCAATTTGGTTTAGGTCAAAGGAAAATAGGGGATGCTTAACAAACGTACAGAAATCTGACAGACATTATAGCAACATAATTTCAATGAGAGAGATTTTATGTTATAGGATGGGTAGTAAGTTGTCTAATATAAACAGTTTAAGGTGTTGGTTTCATGGTGTGCATGATTTGTCAAAATATGTAGAAATATGTCAAAATACATCAAAATGAGAACAGCGATTTATCCAATTGTGATACTGTTGGAGAAATTTGTTATAATGTGTAACTGTGTGTAGAGATTTTGTTATT
>NW_018407001.1:13796-14855 GCF_002113885.1 Mizuhopecten yessoensis | reverse complement strand
ACTGTGTGTAGAGATTTGTTATAATGTGTTACTGTGTGTAGAAATTTGTTATAATGTATCACTGTGTGAAGAGATTTGTTAATATGTGTCACTGTGTGTAGAGATTTGTTATTAGTGTTACTGTGTGTAGAGATTTGTTATAATGTGTAACTGTGTGTAGAGATCTGTTATAATGTGTAACTGTGTGTAGAGATTTGTTATAATGTGTTACTGTGTGTAGAAATCTGTTATAATGTGTCACTGTGTGTAAAGATCTGTTATAATGTGTCACTGTGTGTAGAGATTTGTTATAATGTGTTACTGTGTGTAGAAATTTGTTATAATGTATCACTGTGTGAAGAGATTTGTTAATATGTGTCACTGTGTGTAGAGATTTGTTATTAGTGTTACTGTGTGTAGAGATTTGTTATAATGTGTAACTGTGTGTAGAGATCTGTTATAATGTGTAACTGTGTGTAGAGATTTGTTATAATGTGTTACTGTGTGTAGAAATCTGTTATAATGTGTAACTGTGTGTAGAGATTTGTTATAATGTATCACTGTGTGTAGAGATTTGTTATTATGTGTCACTTTGTGTAGAGATCTGTTATTATGTGTCACTTTGTGTAGAGATCTGTTATAATGTATTACTGTGTGTAGAGATCTATTATTATGTGTCACTGTGTGTAGAGCTTTGTTATTATGTGTCACTTTGTGTAGAGATCTGTTATAATGTATTACTGTGTGTAGAGATTTGTTATAATGTGTCACTGTGTGTATAGAATTGTTATAATGTATCACTGTGTGTAAAGATTTGTTATAATGTATTACTGTGTGTAGAGATTTGTTATAATGTGTAACTGTGTGTAGTGATTTGTTATTATGTGTCACTGTGTGTAGAGATTTGTTATAATGTATTACTGTGTGTAGAGATTTGTTATAATGTGTAACTGTGTGTAGAGATTTGTTATAATGTGTTACTGTGTGTAGAGATTTGTTATAATGTGTAACTGTGTGTAGAGATTTGTTATAATGTGTCACTGTGTGTAAAGATCTGTTATAATATATTACTGTGTGTAA
>NW_018407001.1:12023-13532 GCF_002113885.1 Mizuhopecten yessoensis | reverse complement strand
AGAGATTTGTTATAATGTGTAACTGTGTGTAGAGATTTGTTATTATGTGTCACTGTGTGAAGAGATTCGTTAGTGTGACAGTATGGGATGACATATGTTAAATCTTGGTGTTTAGAGATTTGTCAGGGTGGTCCTCTGCCATGATAAATAGTTGTTTCTTTTATTGATCAATAATGTCACCTATACAAATGCATACCCTCTTATGTTGAATGGAATCTTTTCAGCACTCAAACCAAAATGACAGATGACATAGCGGTGATAGACTCTCCAATATCAATTCATACCTTCAATCTTTTTCATTGTCATTTTCTTTTCACGATTCCTGAATGAGAAAAAGTTGCAAACAGATTTGAAGACTTTTGTGGCTTGAGAAGATAGCAATTTAATGCTCTGTGACTCCCTTTTATAGGAACCCCCGTCCCCTGGCTGTTGGTATCAGAGACCTGTAAAACCAGTCATTCTATCCTGTACAGTCTGCACTTATTCTAAGGGACAATTCACTCGACATCCCATCAGCTTAATGATATTACAGCTATCCAATGTTCTCCTTAATCATTTTCCTGGATTATAAATGAAATCAAGGCAAAAACCACTTCTAGAAAACAAGCTATATAATAAGCAAATTTGGTATTTGATAACCAACCTCAACATTTGATTGTTTGCAAATTACATGTACATAAAATGTCTGTGAAGCTACTCATAGCTTTGAGCATTCTAGGCCCTGCATTTTAGATGAAGTTTTAATATTTAATATTTTCCTTTTGTAGGGGGTTTTATGCTACTGCATAATCGTTGTGTTAAATGTGTAATTATATGTGTACATATGCTGTTCGACTAGAATTCCCCATTCATCCATTCACACACAACATAATATAATCCCGAGGTTTATTGACAAATGGTACAGGTTAGGCTATAACAGTGCTATAGCAGTGTTCTGGTGGTCCCCAAACTAGGCTCTATTTCTGCCTTCTGTCTGTAACACTTTTATATAATAATCAGATGTTTCATTTCTGCATACATTTTAAAACTATTTAAAGTTCAAACATTTTGAAATGATCCAGCTCAAATTATATCTCAGTCTCAGAAAAGGGTGAGAATCAGTTACCAACAGAGTGGGACTAGATTACATCTTGTAATTATATTTCTGATGAACACATGTAAAGCACTGTGTCACATGCAGATCCATGTTCACCACATGAGGTGTACACATACAAAATTTGAAGTTCTTACATTAAGTAAGGACCCACAACATGACCATGAGAACAGGGGGTTATACATCTACAGGTTTCCTTGTCAGTAAGTACTAACGACATGTCTGTCAATGCTTTGTGAGTATTTGTTGCATTCTCTACTTCTTAATTGTTATGAATTCAAAGAACATCATCTGTAAACAAGAATGAAAACCAAACAATGATGTCATTCCAAAATGTCATTAGGATAAATACATTGAAATGTGTAATTGCTAAGTATTCCATATTCACAATAATTTTGAATTAACAATGCTTCTTA
>NW_018407001.1:4084-4169 GCF_002113885.1 Mizuhopecten yessoensis | reverse complement strand
AAGTACAGAACATTGATACAGAAGTACAGAAACATTGATACAGGAATACAGAACATTGATACAGAAGTACAGAACATTGATACAA
>NW_018407001.1:180-415 GCF_002113885.1 Mizuhopecten yessoensis | reverse complement strand
TACAGAACATTGATACAGGAGTACAGAAACATTGATACAGAAGTATAGAACATTGATAGAGAAGTACAGAAACATTGAAACAGGAGTACAGAAACATTGATACAGAAGTACAGAACATTGATACCGGAGGACAGAAACATTGATACAGGAGTACAGAAACATTGATACAGAAGTACAGAACATTGATAGAGAAGTACAGAAACATTGATACAGGAGTACAGAAACATTGATACAG
>NW_018407001.1:0-141 GCF_002113885.1 Mizuhopecten yessoensis | reverse complement strand
ATTGATACAGGAGTACAGAACATTGATACAAGAGTACAGAAACATTGATACAGGAGTGCAGAACATTGATACAGGAGTACAGAAACATTGATGCAAGAGTACAGAACATTGATACAGGAGTACAGAAACATCGAAACAGGA
>NW_018407000.1:3674-5390 GCF_002113885.1 Mizuhopecten yessoensis | reverse complement strand
TCTCTCTCTCTCTCTCTCTCTCTCTCTCTCTTTCTCTCTCTCACACACACACACACACAGTGCTCTTTGTCCATTTGTTTTGTCTATTCTATGTGTGAAAGTGTGTGAAAATTGAATGTGTCTTGGTGATTGTATAAAATCAGCATCAGATGATGAGGAGGATGAGGTTGCTGATAATTTCAATAGTAGATATGTGTGAATGTGTGGATATGTGTTGATGTGATGTTCTGTATAATGTACATGTTCTGAAAATCTTTGAAAATAAAAAAAATAAACTAAAAAAAAAGAGATCAGATCCAAATTTGCCACTTTCCTATCTACTGGATGAGAAAGCAGGCAATCTAAAAACACCTCATGGGAAACTCCAAAGTGGATCCATGCTTCCATTTCATGTAATTAAAGTAAGTATTATGTTGGAGTTCCTTATTTCATAATACCCCAGCTGGTAAAATAATATCTGACAAATAAAACCAGGCATGCAGTTTATATACAGTGGACTATTGCAAGTCTATAGCAAAGCCAATCCCATCCCCCCTCCCCAAAATAGTTTCAATTAACCTCAGTGTGCAAAATTAGGGTAGGTAGCCAATTTTAGAAAGATTTTTTTTTTTTTTTTTTTAAAAAGGGTTAAGAACAAACAAAATATTAGGGTAGGTAGGTTTACTGGAAACAAACAATTTTGAATTTAATACCTTAACCAGAGTAAATCAATGAAAATATATACATATATACTTAAAAAAAATATGTTTTGTAAACTAATGTATCATAAGTCAATCTGACCATGCAAGTAAATATGTTTTGTAAACTAATGTATCATAAGTCAATCTGACCATGCAAGTAAATATGTTTTGTAAACTAATGTATCATAAGTCAATCTGACCATGCAATATATTAAACATCTGCATTGCTATTTTTTAAGGCCAGACTAATTTAACTCCGATAGTGTTTGACTATATTCAGTATTGTCTAAATTGATTTAACTATAAGTTATAATTTAATTTTTGCAATGTACATGTAAGCAAATAATTTCACATCAAACTCCAGCATTTCTTAATATAATTTTATAATATACATGAACTGACATATTGTAAAATGAGACTCGAGTTAACTTCAGCCTGAATGCTATTTCTTTAGCTTCAATTTAGTCTTAAACGTGTATAATATAATAACTAACAGTTCGCAGCAGGCCAAGTTTACAGGGTTTCAATTCCACGCCAGTCACTTGAGTTCTTACAACTTTTCACTGTGTGCCAGAGGATCGCATCATATTCTGCAAATCATTTAAAACGACCCACTGTTTGCCCTCCCCTGAAATAATCCTTGCCCGATTAATTTTATTCAGGATGAAAACTGAAAAGAGTTAAAATCCATGAATTTGTTAAAATATTTTTAACTATTTTTAGCTCAGTGAGCTTATGTCGTGGTGCGGCACCGTCCGTCTGGCGTCAACATTTTAGCCCACCATCATCTGATGGTGGGCTATTCAAATCCCCCTGCGTCCGTGGTCCGTGGTCCGTCGTCAGTCGTCTGTCGTCCGCCATCCGTCGTCCGTCCGTAAACAATTCTTGTTATCGCTATTTCTCAAGAAGTACCAGAAGGATCTTTCTCAAATTATATATGTAGGTTCCCCTTGGTCCTTAGCTGTGCAGGGCAACTTTTGAGACTGATCGTATAAACAACATGGCCGAGAGGCAGCCATCTTTGATTTTGATAGTT
>NW_018407000.1:0-415 GCF_002113885.1 Mizuhopecten yessoensis | reverse complement strand
CCTGTCTATAAAGTCTGTAGTGAATTGGTGAGGTCGAAACCTGTCATAGAGTCAGTAGTGAATGGGTGAGGTCGAAACCTGTCTATTAAGTCTGTAGTGAATGGGTGAGGTCAAAACCTTTCTATTAAGTCTGTAATGAATGGGTGAGGTCAAAAACTGTCATAAAGCCTGTAGTGCTAGTGAATTGGTGAGGTCGAAACCTGTCTCTTTAAGTCTGTAGTGAATGGCTGAGGTCGAAACCTGTCTATAAAGTCTGTAGTGAATGGATGAGGTCAAAACCTTTCTATTAAGTCTGTAATGAATGGGTGAGGTCAAAACCTGTCATAAAGTCTGTAGTGCTAGTGAATTGGTGAGGTCGAAACCTGTCTCTTTAAGTCTGTAGTGAATGGCTGAGGTCGAAACCTGTCTATAAAGT
>NW_018406999.1:12130-12533 GCF_002113885.1 Mizuhopecten yessoensis | reverse complement strand
AATGACATTTTATTTGAGGATTTTTTGAAATCAAAGACAAAATTCTAAATTCAAGAAATATGGAACAAAATAAAATGAAAGTTCCATATATATATGACTACCTAAAGAGGGAACCTCCACGTGGTGGTAGTCGGACAATGTTGTATCTGTGTATACAATAGCTAATACCCTCAAAAATACCTGTTTGTTGTTTTTTCAATCAAGACGCTTTCAATTCAAAGAACTCCCCAACTTAACTTTTAAAATTCAGGTATGAATACATAAAAACACATAATATGCAAATTTAAGTGTCTATATTTAAACACTGTGACCTCCTCCAGCACATGCTTTCTGTTTCTTTTGAGGAAGAGGAGGGCCAGGATGCAGGAGGATTAACCAAAGACCTCTAAACTGCTTTTTAGTT
>NW_018406999.1:10828-11010 GCF_002113885.1 Mizuhopecten yessoensis | reverse complement strand
CTGTGATAGTGTGTACATGTGTAATACCTGTATGTGATCATATGTGCATGTGTAATACCTGTCGGTGATAGTGTATACATGTGTAATACCTGTATGAGCTCATATGTACATGTGTAATACCTGTCTGTGATAGTGTGGACATGTGCAATACCTGTCTGTGATAGTGTGTACATGTGTGATGT
>NW_018406999.1:7146-7539 GCF_002113885.1 Mizuhopecten yessoensis | reverse complement strand
TAATGTTATTACTAAGATTATTAAGTTAAATGAGGTGTGTAAAGAGATCAGAGAACATGTATAAAAGTGTGATAGTATATGTACTTTACATGTGTTAACTGTCTGTGATTGTATATATATATACATGTGTAATACCTGTCTGTGATCNGTACTGTACATGTGTTAACTGTCTGTGATTGTATATATATATACATGTGTAATACCTGTCTGTGATCACATGTACATGTGTAATACCTGTCTGTGATAGTGTGTACATGTGTAATACCTGTATGTGATCATATGTACATGTGTAATACCTGTCTGTGATAGTGTATACATGTGTAATACCTGTATGTGATCATATGTACATGTGTAATACCTGTCTGTGATAGTGTGGACATCTGCAATACCTGG
>NW_018406999.1:2085-2342 GCF_002113885.1 Mizuhopecten yessoensis | reverse complement strand
GCTGAAAACAAAAATCACACAATATGAAATAATCCATATTTTTTCCGGAAATGACTAAATGCAATGGTAAAAAGTAATACTTACTGAAACTATATTATCATGGTTAAATTGGAGATTGATATATATTGTGCATGTAACTGTTTGGAGTTGATTGATGTTTGTTGTTACATGACCTAACTTATTTATGACAACCATGGAAACCATCAGCTAGATGAACAATGCGAAGAACAAACATACAAATTTTTCATATCTATATT
>NW_018406999.1:0-415 GCF_002113885.1 Mizuhopecten yessoensis | reverse complement strand
GACAATGATGTCAATTTCAACTAAAAAATAGTAGATCTAGAAGCACTTAATTAAGATATACTGTGTGACATTTATGCTTAGGGAGCATATAAAAGTATACAAGACATACATGACATTAAAAAGTTATAACATAGTTGCAGCAATGTCCCTTGTAAACTGTGGTAGGGGTTGTGGTTTACAGCTAACGAAACCTGGTTCATATATCACTTGTATACTGTGATAGAAGCCATGGTTCTCAAGTGAAAATAAATGTCATCCCTAATTAACATTTGTACAGTGTAAGAACGTGTGGTACTAAAGGGGGAAAAAACCCACATGAATCCCAATAGTCCACCTTTTCACCATAGTAGGGGTTGTGGTTCTAACCTAGCTGAAAACCATGTGGTTCCTAAATACAACCCCAGTTGTATAGACC
>NW_018406998.1:4756-5287 GCF_002113885.1 Mizuhopecten yessoensis | reverse complement strand
CCCCCTCCCCACACTGTTTTATATACAACACCACAACCCCCTCCCAACACTGTTTTATCTAACCACCACAACCCCCTCCCCTAACTGTTTTATATATACCACCACAACCCCTTCCCCTCACTGTTTTATATATACCACCACACCCCCTCCCTACATTGTTTTATATATACCACCACAACCCCCTCCCCACACTGTTTTATATATACCACCACAACCCCCTCCCCTAACTGTTTTATATATACCACCACAACCCCTTCCCCTCACTGTTTTATATATACCACCACAACCCCTCCCTACATTGTTTTATATATACCACCACAACCCCCTCCCCACACTGTTTTAAATATACCACCACAACCCCCTCCCAACACTGTTTTATGTATACCACCACAGCCTCCTCCCCACACGGTTTTATATACAACACCACAACCCCCTCCCAACACTGTTTTATCTAACCACCACAACCCCCTCCCCTAACTGTTTTATCTATCCTACTAAAACAGTGTAGGGAGGGGGTTGTGGTGGTATATT
>NW_018406998.1:0-414 GCF_002113885.1 Mizuhopecten yessoensis | reverse complement strand
CCACCACAACCCCCTATCCTATTACACAGCTCTAAAACTACAGCTTAAACTACTATTCTTCCTAACGTCTTTTATTCTCCAACTTTTTAACTTTGCTCTATGACTCTAGACCTCTCAACTCGGTCTCCCTAACTTAATTATTATTCAACTCTCAAACTCTACTCTCTAACTCAACTCTCCAACTCCACTTTGTCTTTTTCTCACAAACTACGCAACCTTATTATCTGTCACATTAGCAAAATCCTTTTACACTGAAATTGTCGATAAGTTGGCAAATTCCTGCTAAATTTGACCCCACGGTCAGCATCAGCCTTGATGCTGGAGTCACACACACTACGTCACAGACTGGTATATATAAAACAATGTGGTGAGGGGGTTGTGGTGGTATATATAAAACAGTGTAGGGAGGGGGTT
>NW_018406997.1:1722-2225 GCF_002113885.1 Mizuhopecten yessoensis | reverse complement strand
ACACAGATTAAACCCTTGGGACATCGGTAGTTACACTGGTTTTATTTAGTGATGTGTCGGAAGTTACACAGATTAAACCCTTGGGACATCGGTAGGTACACTGGTTTTATTTAGTGATGTGTCGGAAGTTACACAGATTAAACTCTTGGGACATCGGTAGTTACACTGGATTTATGTAGTGATATGCCGGTAGTTACACAGAGTAACACCTAGGACATCGATAATTACATTGGCTTTATGTAGTGATATGTCGGTGGTACACAGAGTAACACCATTGGACTTTGGTAGTCGCACTGGTTTTATGTAGTGAAATATCGATAGTTACACAGAGTAACACCATTGGACATCAGTAGTTACACTGGTTTTATGTAGTGATATGTCGGAAGTTACACAGATTAAACCCTTGGGACATCGGTAGTTACACTGGCTTTATGTAGTGATATGTCGGTAGTTACACAGAGTTACACCTAGGACATCAATAATTACACTGGTTTTATGTACTG
>NW_018406997.1:0-414 GCF_002113885.1 Mizuhopecten yessoensis | reverse complement strand
TACACAGATTAAACCCTTGGACATCGATAATTACACTGGCTTTATTTAGTGATATGTCGGTGGTACACAGAGTAACACTTTTGGACATCGGTAGTAACACTGGTTTTATGTAGTGATATGTCGGAAGTTACACAGATTAAACCCTTGGGACATCGATATTTATACTGGTTTTATGTAGTGATATGTCAGAAGTTACACAGATTTCAACCCTTGGGACATCGATAGTTACACTGGTTTTATGTAGTGATATATCGATAGTTACACAGAGTAGCACCATTGGACATCGGTAGTTACACCGGTTTTATGTAGTGATATGTCGGTACATGTAGTTACCCAGAGTAACACCTAGGACATTGTATTTACACTGGTTTTATGTAGTGATATGTTGGTAGGTACACAGAGTAACACCTAGGA
>NW_018406996.1:30724-31278 GCF_002113885.1 Mizuhopecten yessoensis | reverse complement strand
CATGTGATAACAGCATAAGGTCAATCACACTAATTAGTGGAAAAAACTTAATTACATGTGATAATTGAATTTAAATGTTTACCTGTGATACGTTTACGAGTTCAAACAGCTTAATCTTGNAGATGTATAGCTGAAAATATATGTTTACATTTTATCAACTCGCACAAATGAATACAATTCATGTACGTTATTTTCTTAAGTAGAAAATATTTATGTTTGAATTTAATGTTTGATAATATCAAACTTATGTTTACCACCGTTATAAGAGCAGTTTACATGTTTACTATTTTCCCTAGTTGCTTTTTCTTGTTTGTTGTGTCTACATACCTATTTTTCACAATTGCTTTCAAACTGAACCTCTATAACGGAATAGCAAATTCCATTAGAGCAGGTAAAAATATGAATAATGTTGTAGAGATTTTTAAATGATAAATTGAAATGATACGGAGGTCACGTACTGTATGTATTCTCGACAGATTCCATGGAAATGGTGACGTTATGATTGATAAGAGATAGGGGTGTAATTTATAGTATTCTACTCAAAATGAAAATTT
>NW_018406996.1:29604-29899 GCF_002113885.1 Mizuhopecten yessoensis | reverse complement strand
TCTCTATAATGTGCCAGAGTACATGTGTTGTAATTGTATTGATTTAAACAGTGACTATTGTAGTAAAAGTCTACCAGTCTTTCGTAATTACAGACATAAGTGAACAGGTTGAAATTCTATTAAACTTTATGTGTCCACTTGAACTATATTTAATGCGGTCATGATCATAAACGTGACGTAATGTATCAAGCATTTACCTTGTAATGCTTGCACTACCTTCAGCAATGATTACTAATTGAAGTAAACACTAAATGGTCAATTTTATAAAATCTGCAGCTACATTAATGATTTTGTC
>NW_018406996.1:27880-28347 GCF_002113885.1 Mizuhopecten yessoensis | reverse complement strand
ACTTAATTACATGTGATAACTGGCTTTAAATGTTTACCTGTGATAGGTTTATGAGTTCAAACAGCTTAATCTTTAATGTATTTGGCACACTACCAGTAGATGTATTAAGAATGACTCAAATAAGTGAGATAGCTGAAATTATATGTTTACATTTTATCAACTCGCACAAATGAATACAATTCATGTACGTAATTTTTTTAAGTAGAAAGTATTTATGTTTGAATTAAAATGTTTGATGATATCAAACTTATGTATACCACCGTTATAAGAGCAGTTTACATGTTTACTATTTTCCCCAGTTGCTTTTTCTTGTTTGTTGTGTCTATATACCTATTTTTCACAGATGTTTTCTAACAGAACCTCTATAACGGAAGAGTAAATTCCTTTAGAGCAGATTAAAAAAAGAATGATGTTGGAGAGTTGTTTATAAGATAAATTGAAATCATAAGGAGGTCACGTACTGTATG
>NW_018406996.1:22214-23108 GCF_002113885.1 Mizuhopecten yessoensis | reverse complement strand
AAACGTGTTTACAGTTCGAACATCATTCTAATCGATTGGTGTTTGCACTGTTAAATAATCCTAAAAAAGCATGCCGTTTATCAAATAATGCTTTCATTGAAACTCATCAAGTCGACAATTTACTTGGAAAGCCTGTGAAACACTAAGAATAAAATATGTAATGTATTTCGTATAAGAATAGAAAAGCATGCATGAGTTGACCCAGCTTCGCACTTTAACATGATTGGATTATGTGAAGGAGTAGAAAATAGGCAGACGGGAGAGAAATATAGTTATGTTTTAGTGGTTGAACCGTATTTCAAGACATAGTTAAAGCTGTATCGTTGTGGTTATATCTCAATAAATAGTGCTCATCTAATTCAACAGACTTTATTTCAATGATATATCTTTAAACACCAACGAATTCTTAAGAAAAATACGGTTACTAAATTGCAATATACCATTCTGTACGCTCAGCCATTCTGATCAATCACGTTATCAAGTGATGCTTTGCATAAACAAATTAAAATTGATAATAGAAATTTTAGCATTTTTAGGTCACCTGAGCTTTGCTCAAGTGACCTATTCTAATCGCTTTTCGTCCGTCGTCGTCCGTCGTCCGTCGTGCGTCGTGCGTCGTGCGTAAACTTTTACATTTTCAACTTCTTCTCAAGAACCATTGGATGGATTTTTTTCAAACTTGGTCAGAATCCTCCTTGGTAGATGAGGCTTCAAAATTGTAAAATTGGGATTCCTACCCCAACCCCTGGGGCCAGGGTGGGGCCCCAAAGGGAAAATTAATCAATATTTAAAAAATCTTCTTCTTCAGACTCAGAGGTACTACACTCATTTTCTCTACGTGGAAAGAAAGATCATCAGGGGCTTTACTTAAATTGTAATTTTTAGGACCCCCGC
>NW_018406996.1:9772-16958 GCF_002113885.1 Mizuhopecten yessoensis | reverse complement strand
TCTCAAGAACCAGCGGATGGATTTTTTTCAATCTTGGTCCGAATCATCCTTGGTAGATGTAAAATTGTAAAATTGGGATTCCTACCCCAACCACTGGCGCCAGGGCAGGGCCCCAAAGGGAAAATTAACCAATATTTTAAAAATCTTCTTCTCCAAACTCAGTGCTACTACACTATTTTTTTCTGCATGAAGAGAAAGATCATCAGGGGCTTTACTTAAATTGTAAATTTCAGAACCCCCGAGCTATCCGTTCTCCCTTGGAGAGGGGATAAAGTTTACTATAGTTTATATAGGAAAATAACACTTTTTGGTATATTTTGACAACTGTCTGTAGGAAATTATTTTCACTTGGTGAGAATTATCCTTGGAGGAAGATGGTTTCAAAGTGTAAAATTGAAATTCCTACCCCAACCCCTGGGTCCAGGGTGGGGCCCCAAAGGGAAAATTAACCAATATTTCAAAAATCTTCTTCTCCAGACACAGAGGTACTACAGTCATTTTCTCTGCATGAAAAGAAAGATAATCAGGGGCTTTACTTAAATTGTAATTTTCAGGACCCCCGAGCTATCCGTTCTCCCTTGGGGAGGGGGTGAAGTTTACTATAGTTATAGTAGTTACTATGTAAGGGACATAGATTCCATTGTAAAACATGACACGTATGTAATTCCCTATATAATTTAACACGCTTGTTGGTAAACCGATATGTCTCCATTGTAATTACTAATGGAATTTGGTAATAATCGTATACACCACAATGTGTTATTAATTTAACATTTATCGCATTAACCACTTGCTATACAACTAGCGATGATTATCAATCAATTTTAAAACACTCATCTAAATATGTTTTTGATCAATTCAATTTGTTGCATGGATCTTAAAATGAAATGTAATCCACTCAATTCATACATCAATTTCCGTAAACCAGGTACACATTTACTGTCCCTAAAGCCGATATTTCACCGCAACGTTTTTGCTATTAGATTTAATACTATATTAAATTACTTAAATCTTTCATCAGCAATTTAAATGTATTTAAATCTGCTTCAATCATAAGCCGTATCATTTGGCATAGTATGTTTCGGTTGCAAAGGTTTTGCAAATGCATATTTGGACGAGGAGATTCTAAGAGTGTTGCATATACGTATTCAATGTAACTTGCTCTGTTAAATCGATAATCCATCCGAAAATGTCCCCCCAAAAGAAGCATTTCAGTAATTTGGATATGATTGTAATGCAATATTGGCAGAGGTTTTAAATTGGTTAGAATCATATCAAGTTATAGCTTACCGAAAAAAATTTGGTCAGTTTCAAGATTTAAATTGATAAAACATTTTCCCTTCACTAACATGTCATATATGTGTTTCTATGAAACATCACAAAACCATTTTCCCTTCATTAACTTAACATATATGTTTTTTTCTATGAAACATCAACACAATTCAATTAATGTTGGGTATTATTTCGATTACATCCTACGTTTGGTTTGCAGTCTTTTATGATAGTCCAGTAACAGTAACCAGTTTCTAAAGATTCCAATAGTCAGAATCATATAAATATAAAGAAACCTTTAATATGTTCAATATGAAGCTTCAATTTGATGCGTAAGTTGTGTTGGAATCATTCTCTATAATGTATCAGAGTACATGTTTAGTTGTGATTTTATTGATATAAACAGTGACTATTCTAGCAATTAATTACACGCCGTTGATTCAAAATCAAAATATTTCCACCACATTTCCGTAATTTTTGACATAAATGAACAAGTTGAAATTCGATTAGCCTTTATGTATGCACTTGAAATATTTTTTTTTATGTGGTCATGATCATATACATGACGTTATGTATGGAACGTGTCTCTTGTAATGCTTGCAATACCTTCAGCAATTATTACTTATTGAGGTTAACACGCAATAGTCAATTTTATACAATCTGCATCTACGTTAATGAATTTGTGTCCCAAATAAAAGCAATGCTTGTTTTGTATGATATGTCTTAAATGCCACACCTTTTGATAATATTTACCTTTCTGTTTCCTTTTCATTCTGCAGGGGGTAAGTACAATCTTTTATTATTTATTTCTTACATAAAAGTGAACACACATTTTCCATAAAAAGATAAGATACAATTTTATTATATTTTTTTTCATCAATAGAGTAACAAGGAATGATTCCATACGTCACTCGTTACAGTTGTGTAATGCATACAATTGACACTTTCTCACAGTTGCTTGGATTGAATTTCAATCACGCATTCCGAGGATTATCGATGTTATAAATATTAAAATGTACATGGTTTTAATCGCACTACCCTTTATATATCATTTTTTTCGTGTCAACATTATTTTCTTTAATTGCCAAAATATTAGTCAGCCAATGTTTCATTATTTGATATAAAAGCATTGATAACAAACAAAGGCTGTAGTATATTTGGCTGTAGTCAGTTGTATTGAACCTGTTCTGTTCATTGAAACGACAATATAAATGCCTGTGGCTACAAACCAAATATGTCGTGTCAACCTTTTTATTTAACAAACCATTAATATCCACCATTCATGTCTTTTATACTATTGGAGAAAGATCTTGCGGTTCATATTGCCTTCACTACATATGAAATAGAAGTTTAATTTTGTAAGTTGACTAACATGTAATGGTCGAGAACAAAACAAAAGAAGCATTTGCAACAGAATATGTTGTTTACAGTATTTAGTTACTCACACTTTTTTAATTTCATGCGTGAGTAGTTTCTGTTAATATCAATTGAGCTCGAACTTATGTTAAGTCGCTAAATAATTGAGTTTTTGCTAGGAACAATGTAATATTGATTGCAACATACTAGTATAACATTGTAGTATTAAACCACATTGACTTCAATATGATGCGATACGTATACACCAATTAAGTCTTTATGGGAATGTCTATTATATCACCATTTACCAATATAGCCGTTGCATTTGTTTTGATAGAACAACATATCTAGATGACAATATATCATCTATCATATTTTTTTATTAAATTCCCTTAAAAAGGTGCCACATTGAAACAATGAAAACGAATATGTATTTTGTCAAAAATATAACGAAACATTACCGATCTTTAATCATAGATAGCAGAGTACAGTAGAAATGGCCTGATCCTAAAAATAAAGGACATATCTCAGATAAGTGGAGTTTAACTAAATTTGGTCTGGAGCATCAGTGGGCCAAGGGCACTCAATTTTGTATAAGCGGAGGGTGCAGCAGCCCCGGGGGCAGAAAAGCGGGGCCCAATAGGGTAAATAGAGATAAAACCTTTAAAATATTTTTTCTATTATAGAGATTAAGTAATTTTATCCATATTTAGTCTGGAGCATCTTTGGTCCAAGGGGACTCAATTTTGTATAAACTGTCGGTGTGGTCCCCTGGGGGCAGAGGAGTGGATCCGAATAGGGGAAATAGAGGTAAACCTTTAAAAATGCGTATTCTACCATAGGGATTAAGAAATTTCATCCCGGTTTGATCTGAGGGATCCTTAGGCCAAGGACACTAAATTTTGTATAAATGGTAGACGTCCCTCCCAGGGGCAGAGGAGTGAGGCCGAATAGAGAAATACAGATTAAACTTTTAAAACCATCCTTCTACCAAAGAGACTTAGGGATTCCATCCGAATTTGGTCTGGAGGATCCTTAGGCGAAGGCACTCAATTTTCTATTAACGGTGGGTGTCGCCCCCATGGGGACAGAGGTACGGGGCTTTATATGAGAATTAGAGGTAAACCATTAAAAACTTCTGCTATAGGGATTAACGAATTTCATCCCAATTTGGACAGGTGAACCCTTATGCCAAGGGAACTTCATTTTGTATAAACGGTTGATGTAGCCCCTCTGGGGGAAGAGGGGCGAGGCCCGATACAGGAAATAGAGGTAAAAACCAGGTAAAACTTTACTGCTCCTAAAGCCGATATTCCACCGCAAAGTTTTTGCTATTAAATTGAATACTATATTCAATGACTTAGATCTTTCATCAGAAATGGTATCATCGATTTTAACCTGCTTCAATCATAGGCCTTATCGTTTTGCATAATATATTTCGGTTGCAAATGTTTTGCAATTGCGTATTAAGACGAGGAGATTATAAGAGCGTTGCATATGTGAATTCAATGCAATTTGCCGTGTAAAGTCGATAATAGATATGAAAATTTCCATTTTAAATCAGCATCTGAATGACAAAGGTACTGCAATCTGCCGAGGGGCCGCGGTGGCCGATTGGTTTAGGTGTCTGACATTCTGCCACCACTAGTCCTCTATAACTGGTTGGCGGGTTCGAGGCCTTCGCTGGGCAGTCGCCAGTTACTGGCCGCAGGTGGATGTTTTTCTCTGGGTACTCCGTTTGTATTCACCATCAAAACCTGACACGCCCTTAAATGACCATAGCTGTTAATATAACGTAACACACACACACACACACAAAAATGCAATCTGCTTAAAACGCAACGACTGTTTGAGGAGATATATACACTGTGTGAAAAGTTGATACTGTGCTTAGAATGTAGCTTTTGGACATATTTAGCGCATATAACGTCGAAGGATGTGGGGTTTGTAAATAATGGAGAAAATATTCGAAGGTTGCAGCTACTCATATCACCTGATTAATGCAGAGTTCTGTTGACATTGATAATCTTAAGTAGTCATGGAACATTCCAAATATTTCTTACGTTAATATTGGGAAGCAATCATTTAGATTCTTGATAAAAGTTTCATTCTAAAGTCTAGTATCTACGCGTGTATTATAATCATGTTTTCATACTCTCATAGTTTAAAGCATGTGATCTGAACAGATCTTTTCGGTTTTTTGTCCATGTTCCAACGTGTTAAAAGATCGAACATCGTTCAAATCGATCGATATTTGTATTGTTAATTAAACAATCCTAAACAAACATCCCGTTTATCAAATAATGCAGTAACTGTCAATCATTAAGTCAAAAATTTACCTGGAAAGCCTTTAAAACAAAAAGAATACAATAAGTTATGTATTTCGTATAAAAAATAGAAAAAACATGCACCAATTAACTAAGCTTCGCGCTAATACTCAATTGAATTGTATGAATGAGTACAAAATAGGCATGCAGGAGAGAAATTTCATTCTGTTTTAGTGTAATTATATTGTAACGTAGAAGTGATTATGTTAAATTTTAATTAAAGATATTGTTAAAGCTATATATTGTCACTCTGAAGACGATTTTGTTACTTTAAACACATTGAAACTCATTACCTCATATGAACCATAATTTTATAAATCACCTACAGAAACAACTTCTTTCTCAAACTAATCCCGTCGCTATTTCATTATATTACCAAACATGGTAAGAGTAATTCGAATATATCTTTTGCTATGTCGATATTTTTTGATAAAGTTCGTTTTCTCTGTTGATGACTTATATGCTTATATTAAGATATATATATATCACAGGAGGTTGCACAATGAGTGACAGTTTTTCAGATTCACCTAACTCAAGCAAATTTTCAAATTCTTATTTTAGCGAGATTTTCTGTGAGAGATTTGAAATTTATTGACAAAAATTGGATAATTATCATAAATAGCAGTTACAAGTTGTTGAATCTTGTTTTATCACCTTTTTATTTAGTTGTCAAGTGGTCAACATGTTAGTTTTACAAAGAGCTTGGGAATAATCGTTAAACAATAAATTTTGGCGACTTTTTCTTTTTTCCCCTGTGACTTGATGTCATATTGAGAGCAAACATTTCACGACGCCCACCGTAAGTTCATGCATTTCCAGTAAAACGCCTAAAACGTTGGTATTATTGGTACCTCGTGGTTGTACTTTTATTTTAATGCGTTTAATCAATTTCTCACCTTCGTCACAGAAAGAAAAAAAAGAAAAATCACAAATAAACCTGTTTTTTTAGATTATAGCATAATGTGATTTTGCTTATTTATTTTGAAAATTAAGTTAAATGTCTTAAAGGGGCATCACGGTGAGGTAACTTTATTTTTTGTCTTTTTTTTCAAATACTACAGAAACGTATCAAGTGAGACTCCTTATGGAAAATAACGATCGGATTTGGCTGAAATAGATTCATAAAAATGGTTAAATCTAAAAAAATCATCGGTATTTCTACCTGTCTGACCAACGTTTTGTTCAGGGATTTCCCTCTACTAACGCATGCGCATAGCACACCATTTCTTTGTTAACAAAATGACTGGCCGTGTGAAGTAAGCGAAAGAAAAGTGTTGTACCGTGTCAGCTACGAAACGAAAAGTTGCCAAATGATCAAAAGATAGCACAAGGAGTACGTTAGGGAATCAATATTGCAGGTGGGCAGTATTCAAAGGAGAAAATAACTGCCGTAGCAGTTAGTACGGTGCATGTATTCTTCCGGATAGCCGCGGGTCGGTTAAGCTGAAATGGAATCGACAGAAATGCTAGTGCTGTTTATGTTATGAATAAATATCTAAAACTATTAAACTCGCTAGTTTGAACACAGATGAACTTAGTTTGAGCATGTATTGGAGAGAGTTTACTTTGTGTTTCTATAATTATACAGTGGTTTATGCGAAAGGAAGGGTAAGTGACTGGTTAGTTTGATTTTTCCATGAGGCCCTCCAAGGGATAACTGTTGTGATGGCCCACGGCGTATTTTCTGGGTCACCGAGATACGTGTTATCGAAGTCCGTGGATTTACATAATTCATGATATTACCGGGTTCAATAAAATGGTATGATTTAATTATATTGTTGAATTAAACGATTATTTTTGTTTTAACATGCAAGATTTAAATGAGTACTAATAGAAATACCCGGCCTCCTCTGCCCCGGCAATATATAAAAAAAAATCAGAAAGGTTTGTCCCTTGGTGTAGGGAAGGTGTTTAGCCCCGTACCATCTGTACCGGCCACATTCCGGTACTAAATTCAATATATATTTAAATATATCTACTTTATGTTTATGCCTTTTATCATTGTTGACATTTAATTGTAAATGTATGACGGGAGAAGGCTGTGATAAATTGTAAAAACTTGTGCCCCATCCCTTGTTTAATTTTATTGGCAACAAATTTATGTTTAAAGCTAAATAAATATAAATTCTGAACATTGGCAAGCGTGCAATTAACTTCTAATGATGAATAATTACTGTTCAATAAGTTTGAATACGGACTTAGAAATCATATAACTTGGTTTCATAGTGCGG